>NC_092059.1:6793958-6906458 GCF_039877785.1 Chaetodon trifascialis | reverse complement strand
GGTGTAATTGGTTTAAGTTATAGTAAGTCACATTTTTACCCATAAGCACCATTTTAAGGCAATGTGGTGGCTCATTGGTTAGCATTGTTGTCTCAGAGCTGTCCAGGGTTTGATTGGTGGACCGTCCTCTGTGGAGTTTCTATGTTCTCCTCATTCTCGCGTGGGTTTCCTCTCGGGGCTCCAGTTTCCCCCACCATCAAAAAAACATGTATACTGGGTTCATTTTCCTGTTAGTGCTGCTCATCAGCGATGGTTTAAATGCAGAGATTAAATTTCAGGTTAAATTCATGACTGTCTGCAACAATAAAACCTGATTTTCAAGGAATAGTTTGACATTTTAGAAAATAAATGTATTTGCTTTCTTGCCAAAAGTTGGAGAAGAAAATGATCAATGCAATTCACGTTTGCACAGTAAGTACAAAGCTGTAGTCAAGAAACTGTTAGCTTAGCTTAGCACAAAGAGTGGAAACAGGGGGAAACAGCTAGCCTGACTCTTCCTGAAACCTGGCTGCCTGCTAACTGCTCCCAGCTAAGAAATAGTCCAGCACATAATTTCCATAAACTGGTGAGTTTTGCTGTTTCCCACTTTTCCAGTCTTAATGCTAAGCTAAGCTAACCAGCTAGCTGAAGCCTCATATTCCTGTACAGATAAGAAAGTCCTATCAATCATCTCATCTATCTTTAGGCAAGATGGCAAATCAGAATACTCTTGTTGCTTGTACTGAATCTTTCCATGCAGACCTCCTTCATGATGAGACCCTGTATTGTGGATGCATCCATACCAAGGAGCGCACACACACGGACACAAACTCACTGAAACACACACACACACACACACACACACACACACACACACACACACACACACACACACACACACACACACACACACACACACACACACACACACACTGCCACTTTCTGCTTACTTTCTCAGGCAGAAATTAATACAGTTGATATTCACAAAAAGAGCCACGTATTGATGAGCTCACAGAGCCTGTTCGCGTATGTCTCTGAAGAGTCTCGCAGGCTGTCATTACTGGACTCAGAAAATAGTTTATTATGTTCCGAGAGGAGTTCAGTTGTCTCATCTTCTGTTTTAATTTGACACCTCAGTGCAGCTCCAGAATGAAAACGATGGCACTTGACTAAGAGAAAAAAGAGAGAGGAGGAGAGCAAGTAAAGAGACACGATGAGACCTCATTAAGGCTACGACGAAGGAAGCGTGTGCCCGTCATTTTCGTGTGTTTTTGCACGCGAGTGTCTGTGTGTGTGTGTGTGTGTGTGTGTGTGTGTGTGTGTGTGTGTGTGTGTGTGTGTGTGTGTGTGTGTGTGTCAGTCAGTGCAGATCTAGGAAGCCCCTGGGAGGGTTAAGTAGGGAAACAGCAGAGATTGAGGTGGGGAATTCTCATCAAAAACGTCCAAATCGGGAAAGGTGTCGACAAGAGCCACCTTGCAAGGGGACAGAGGGGAACAGGGGCATTGGAGGGGTGTGTGCGTGGGGGGGGGTTCAGATGGATGACAGATGGGTCAAATGTCTGACACCAGGACGCAACGGTGGCGGAGAGAGAGGTAAAATACAAAAGCAGGAGGAGGAGTGGGAGTTACTTTGAGATTACTAAAATTAGCAGTTTATGGAGGGGGGCATGTGCGTAGATATGCGTCATGATCTGGGGGCTCCATCTCAGGGGTGAGGTCGTGTTGAGAGGGGTGAGGTGCCGGTGATGGGGGGGGGGGGTCCTTGGGGGCAGTCCTGTGGTAATGAGCTGTTAGTCTCAGAGGAAGACGAGCTCTATTACAGGAACACTGAGCTGCTATTCTGAGGTTTAATCTGAGGCACAGCGGCTGGTTCACCTCCTCATGCCGCTCAGCACAGATACGTGCTCCTCCTTTGACAACCTGCTGAATGTCAAAAGGAGAAACGAGGAGCAGATCCACAAAACAAATGTGGAAAACGTTCCTGTTGTGCGTCAGATCTGAGCTCAGACACTTGAATGGAGGACGGCAGTCACGGTGACACAGTTTCAGTGATGATGTTTCCATCATCAGTTTGTTTCTCTGTCCTCTCCCTCTCGTCCTCCTCTCCCCGTCCACCTGTCTGTCCAGAGCGGGAATCCAGTGTTACAAGTCTTCTGAATAACACTCACAGGCAGCACAGCAGCCCTGCAGGCCTCGCCCCCGTTTCTCCACGAGTTCAGAGGTTCAGTCCTGGAGGGAGATTCACCCTCAGACGGCCAGTCAGCAGGTCAGCAGGTCGAGGTCAGAAAGCCAAACGTCTGCTGGGGACATTTGTTCATCATTTTCGTCGAGCTTGAGGCGCAAACAGTACCGTGTCTTTTTCCATCATGAGTCATTTGTCAGTACATTGTTCAGTGAAGAGGTGAAGTTCTTATTTTATACCTGACATACATGATTTTTTAATGTGTATGTACGTTTTTCAGTGGACATAAACTTTCTTTTACTTCAAGCTAAAGTTAGAATCAAGATTCAAGGTAAAATGATGGTGATGCGTTCAGGGTTTCTCAGCTTGGTCTTGGACACTGTGAGTATTTATTCTTCATGTTAACAGAAACAATGCATTTCAAACTGGGACTATAGAGTGTGCCAGACATGGGAACTGTCTGATGAATCCTTGTTTTTTAAACCTGTTGCTGTTGTTAGACTGAACGTGCAGGTTTCTTATGAGACGACGTGAACATGAAGATTAAACAGTGTTCGATGAGCTTAAATGAATCCCTCTCAATCAGCAAACTCCACTCATCTCTGAAAAAAGAGGTGAATTTTCTATGCTTGACAAATATGTTTTCAATTTTCCAGCGACGGCTGCCCAATTTGAAAAACATAATAGTTATCAGAAGCAGCTTTTTTCTCTGGAAATGTGTTTCAGAGTCGTGATCATCCATACAGCCAGAGGAGTCATTTTTTTTGTTGCTGCCGCTCGAATCGATGACATGCATCAAAGGGATTTCCAAACGGGCTGAGACGGACAGCCACACTCTCAGTCAATTTTCTGTCTGAATGGGAAGGCATGGGGTTGATAAGGGACTTCTAAGTATGCACACATGATTGGCCCAAAAAACAAGCCGTAATTTTGCATTCTCACTATATTCTAATTCTTGTCATGAACAGTACAAGGAGAACAGCACGTTTGAGCAAACTGAATTGGTTCCTTGTCCTTGTTTTTCTGCCTCAGTGTGTCAGTGTGACCTGGTGACACACTGGGCTGTCAGGATCGATTGAGGCTCCTTGGAGCTGGCAGCGGAGACCGGGCCTGGCATTCTGGCATCGGCGTGCCATGTCTGGTCTACCATCCCTCCTGAGAGAGCCCACAGCCACAGTGACGCACCGCTAACCAAGCGGAGCTGCAGCACACACCACATGAGCACACTTTACCTACTTAGCCATTGCAAAAACACACGCATAAATACATATTTTGCATCACTGGCTGGGCTGCCATGCTGAACCCTCTCACCTACAGTGCGCGCTGGATAAACTCTCCTCCTGTGTGTCACTCTCTACCTCGCTTAGCTGTGCTTTTCCTCTCTCTCTCTCTACATTAAGTGCCAAGTGAAGACGGCTTCACTGCAGTATCTGACCCATCCTGGCAGAGGTGAGGTTGGATAATAAAACCGCTGTTCCTGCCAAAAAGAAAAGAGGAGATAAGGGAGGGAGGTAAAGCGAAGGAGAGAAAAAGACAAGACAAATAAGGAGAGAGAGGCAGAGTGGGAAAAAACAACAGGAGAGGGAAGAAACACTGGGGCCATGGAGGAGGAGGAGGAGGAGGAGGAGGGAAGACTTAAAAAAGGAAATTATAGAGATTGTGATACAGAAAAAGACACTAATATACAAGAAAAGGGAAAGAAGAAGTGTAGTTATGGGTTGACAAGGTTTGAGTAAGGTTGCAGGTGCAGCAGCATTATGTGCCTCTGCTCTCGCTCCCTCCCTCCATCCCATCTTCGGTGCCAGGGCGTTGGTGCAGAGGCTAAATCAATCACCTCTCTGCCCTCCTTCCCTCCATCCCTCCATCCACACTTTGTGCTGACGTAGTGGGTGTACTTTTTCACATCACCGTAGGACGACACAGAGAAGACCCAACACATTTCAGAAAGAGCGACGCCACAGTCGTTGGTTAAACATCGCTATCATTTTAATAATAGTAAAAGATAAAATGTTACTTAATATAAGTTACTGCAGTTGTTAAATAGCCAGAACCGCGAGTCATACAGAAGCAAGTTCTGTGTAGATTCATACAATAATAGTCTGAGTGTGTTCAGTGTGTGTGTGCGCGTGTGTGCGTGTATGTAGGCATGTGTAAAGCCAAAGATGAGAGACTAGAAAGAGGAGAGCTACTGTAAGTCAGACAACCAAGATTATAGACCGGTGATTGTTACCAGGCAGTGTGTGTGTGTGTGTGTGTGTGTGTGTGTGTGTGTGTGTGTGTGTGTGTGTGTGTGTGTGTGTGTGTGTGTGTGTGTGCGCCCTATATAATATAGGTCAGAGACCCCCAGGTGCATTGCTGCTCATTGTGGTGTTTGTTTGTGTCTGTCTGTGTGAGTGCACATGGTGCGTTTCTAATGTATAGAAAGTGTGTCATGTTCATGTAATTATGAAACATCTGTCTCTAACCCTCTCGTGACTTCTGACCTCTGCGTCTCTCTCTGCTAGTCACAATCAGGAAGTGTTGAAAAAGGCGCTTGTTGTCACTTCTCACACCTGATACTGGTGTACTGAAATCACCGCCGTCCATTGCCGGAAACCTTTTAAACCGCAGCGTAAAAGCATGAACAAGAACTACAGTTCTGGCTCATTTGCAGAAATGTTTAGCTAATAAATATAGAGTAATATAAATACTGTCTTCACTTCAAGTTTTAATCGCACTATGTTGACTTTTCTAGGACGGATCTGTAGTCTGACAATTATTATTTTCTCCTTTTAGCTACCTACTGACTGGCCTGCTTCACACACAGCCTGCTCAGCGTCTACTGAAAGAAACGTCTCTTTTGAGTTAAAGTCTTTCTCCTCATTAACTCAAGATTATCAGTATGAAAAGAAAATTCCAGTATTTTCCAACCTGGGTCTTATTCTCAGGATCGTGGCCGTTCTGACTTAAATTTTGGACTCACCAAGGCAGCTCATCGTTAGCTGTAAATGCTGATGAGCTGCTTTCTGTTTTATGTGAACTTCAAGCTTATTTGAGCAGCTTCGTTTAGTCGGAGGTTCCTCCTGCTTGGCCTGATATGTTTTTTTGTCCCGAATACAACAGAAGTGGTGGATTAGCATGATAGATTAGCCACACTGACCACGACTATGACCCATTTTGCTAAATACCAGAACTTCCCTGTAAGTCTCATTACCAGCCTTTCTGGCATGTCTTGTTTATTGTGTCCTTTATGCTCACAACCATCTAGTGAGTCCCTGCTCTTCTCCTCTCAGGCTCCTCTTAACGCCATTCAAGGGCAAGCAAGCAGAGGGAATCCTGCTGACAGCCACACTCTCCCCTGCACACAATGTCATCTACAGAAAGGCTTTTATGCTCGAAAGTGTGTGTGTGTTTGTGTGTGTATAAGCTCTCAAAGTGGGGTCACGCTGAAAGTGATGCATAAACAGTTGTTGAGTTTTGACTCTTCACCTCTCCTGCTTCTATTTGAATATTCCACACATGTGATTTTCACCCAGATAAATGAGGCGGGAGCGTGCTCTCGACTACAACTTTGTCCACGGCGGCCCCCGTTGTTAATGGCGAGTACAGAGGATGTGGAGGAAGGAGGATTTACAGACATGAACTGGTCCAGAAAGGAAGTATCCACAAAGATGAAAATACTCGTCTTTAGCCCTGGAAGGCTGTTTTGTGCTGCGTGTGTGTGTGCAATGATGGGATGTATTATTGACTTATTGCATTAGATGGTCTCTGTGCTTCATGCTCACGCTCTAACATCGCCCTCAGAGAAATAACGGGATCAGACCGAGCACACAAACTCAAGCACACACCCACACACACACACACTCACCAACACACAGCAACGGTTGTGTGATCACAAAATGTTTTGTCTCTGGCATTGCTATTGTGCTTCTGGGGTTTTGTGTTCTTCGCACTATACATTTTCCATTTCTGTCTGTCCATCTGTGTCCGCCTGTCTGACTGCTATCCTTCCTGTTTCCCTCAAAAAAGAGGCTCCAGAAGCTCCAAAGCTGTAAGACCCAGCCGGCAGAGTTTGGAGGGCCGTGTGAAGGATTAGAGCCTGCTCTCTGCCAGTGGAGTGGCTGAGCAGTTGGCAGCACAACTGAAACGAAGGGAAGGCGGGAGCGGAAAGAAAGGGAAAGTGGAAGGGTGGAGTGCTGTGAGCCAAGCAGGTGCGAGTGGGGTGTGAGGACAGATAAAGAAGGGAAAGAAAAGTTGTCAGGCGAGAGAAAACATTCATGTCTGCATTCCCTTAAGTCATCTGTGAGCCTCTGCTTCCTGCTCTAAGCCCCTGTCCCAATCCCACTGCCCGCTGTTTGTGTATGATTTTCAGTTGTGTGATCAGGAGGTCAAGTCTTTGAGTAATGCAGACCCCTACATGACAGACAGGTTGTGTCCAATAGACAGAAAATCGATTTATGTGAGTGGACATCGCTGGGCTCAAAGATTACTGATTACTTGTACTCTGAGTGTTGTGTTAGAGAATCTCAGTGGCTCCCAGATTGCTCTTTCCATCCTCTCAGATTGGAGGTTATCTATGAAACTGAACCTCAACAATCTTTTACAACATGCAGATTTGCTCTGTAAACACTTCTGGCTAGGTTCTGACACAAAAATCACTTGGTAAAGATCATATTTTGACTACAAATACATGAGTTTATAACCACAAATATGGCTAGAAAATATCCCAACATCTTAAAATATGTTAAAATATTCAGTTTTGACATAAGACTGCTGCTTGCTAGTTGTCTTGCCTGGCTGTCATACCACCACCATCCACTCCTTTTCCTGATTAGAAACAATTGTGACCATGTGACCATGTGACATAGTTCAGATTACTGGTATATTGAAACGCACATATTTAACATCTCCGTGGTTTGCAGACGCACACAGCCAACATTTTATTCATCCGACTGAGCTGCTTTCCTGCTTAAGTCTCTTATCTGACTTTAAAACATGGACAAACATCTTGTCCTGCACCTCAGCTTGTTGAAAAAGCAACCAAACAAACATTTGTTAGGGAAAAGTGCACTGGCAGCATCAGTTTGCAGGCTAAAAAATGAGCTGCTCAGCTGCAGCATGTTAAACACCAGTCTGTCCATGACACGTAGGCAACAGCGCAAGCTAGTGTGGCCTCTTGTTCCCCTGCTGGGGCTCAGCCTGCCAACTGCAGTCAACGCAGGACAGACGCTGACACGCCCCTCCAGCTGTCTACTACAAAAATGTATGACTCAATGTGATTTCAGTTGGACTTTAAGTTTTTTGTCCCGTTGATTTGTGGACAGTTGTGTTTACTGTGCTAACATCAATACTACAGCAAACACTCTTTGAGTATCTTCACAACTGAAGAATAACCGCTGAATCTGTTTGCAGTGCAGCCACACAAATGAATGTTGTTATAATGAAGAAGTTGGTCAATAATAAGTGCAACATTCACAATAAAAGCCACCCTGTGTTTCAGTAGTTTAATGTGAACTAGCAGCAGAGGGAAATATTCAGTTAGCGTTAGCAGTGACTCAGATACAGCTCTGACATGAGGTTAAGAGTGAGGCTGTTATCAATGGGATAAAACTGTGCTGTATTACATGCATGGACCATTTTTCCTGTGAAACGCTTGTGCTTAGGTAGGCAACCTGAATGGCGGACTCTACCACTAACAGGGAAATCAACCTAGAGGAACAATTACAGACCTTACATTGTATGGAAAATAGGGTGTAATTTCATGAAAATCCCAATGATGATAACTTTAAGCTGATGAACTGATCACTGTTAACACCCTGAATAAATGCATTTGATCCAAGACTCATTGTTAGCACTTACTGTATGTGTAAAATAACAAATGTTTTGAGACAATTAAAAGATTTCCAGTACTTGTGGTATAAAAATTCTCTCAATATTTAACGGAGTAGTTTTTATACATGTAAGACTTCCTGTTCTGCTGCAGCACAAGAATTCACTTTGTCAGTATTAACAAGTCTTAGAAAACTACTTTCATCCATTCGTCATCCTTATGTTCTTTATTGCTTATAATTTGTAATGTACAAAACTAAAGAGAACTCTAAAAGAAAGAAGACAAAGAAAATACATAATATACTGTACATCAGCAGGTATATTGGAATCCGTATCAATTCAGAAATCCCATATCGGATAAATGCACACATTCACACACACATTCACACACACACACACACACACACACACACACACACACACACACACACACACACACACACACACACACACACACACACACACACACACAGTGAGGTTTGTTCGATCTCTGCAGGTCTGCAGCTCGAACACTGAGCCAACACTGTGATCTCTAATCAGTGAGCTAATCGTGTTTCCTTCCCTGCGTAATAATGTATGAATGTACCAGACATGCATACACACACATAACCACACACACACACACACACACACACGTGTCAAGAGATGACAAGAGGAGGGGAGAAATTACAAAGCGGGCCCTCCCTCCTATTCATGACTTGCTTATGCCAGCCGCATCCATAACGCCGCCCTCGGCAATGATTTTCTCAACAACACCATGTCGATTTTTTTGAACTCCTCAGCCTTTACTCTGCTCTCCTGCGGGCACGAATAATAGCTGCAGTGACTCCGCGAAACAAAAGTCCCCACAAATTCACACCTTATGCAAATGTTCCTTTTCACTGGCAAACACACTGTATATATCAGAGTCCAGGCACTGTAAATATCTCTCTATACAATGTTTAGCCCCCTCAGACATCATTACAACCTCAGGCACTTCCTACACACATGCACACACCAAAACACAAGCTCTCTTCTTCTTAGATCAGTGATATTTTTACTCTGTCCTGTGTTCTGTCCTGTGACGACTGTGTAACGCCCCACAAACATACACACTCCTCTCATCCTTGCACACTGAGTGACCTCCCCTGTCCTCTGACCTACTGCTGGTGAAGGCCTGACACAATGTCTGCTCTATATTTGTCAGCAGCGTAAAACTGACATTCAGCTGAGCCAAATAGCCTCCTCATCCAAACAGGATGCGCTGCGTTTAAGGACAAGCTCAGGTATGTAGCGGTGAGGTCATGCTCTTGCAAGTGAAATGTCTTTTTATGAATGTGACATCACATCAGAGGGATTGACACCACCAATCTGCAGGCCATCTAAAGCCTGTAGGTCTCCAAGCATCCCCTTGAACAAATGATCTGATAATGACAGCCCAAAGATTTAACGGATAAATTACAGGTCCTGGTGTGTGTGTTTGCATGTGTGTGGCTGCATTGTGTGAAAGCTGATGACAGTGTCAGATTGAGGATGGAGGGGAGGATAAGAGGATGTAGTGATGCATGGTAAGAGAGGCCAAAACAGGAGTGTTAATGTTCTCGGGCCCACGGCTCTGACTTTAGCTGTGCCCTTGAGATTTACTGTGCATGTGGACCAGTATTTGTGTGTGTGTGTGTGTGTGTGTGTGTGTGTGTGTGTGTGTGTGAGAGAGAGAGAGAGATATTGAATGAGGAAGTGTGTGTCTGTGAAGATGTGCTTCATCAGGCTGCGGTGTGACAGATTTTGATCACAAATTACCCTCCTATAGTTAAAAAAAATCTATACTCTGCATCCGCATAAAGATACTGTCACTGCATAAACATACATGCGTGTAAGCACAAACACGCACACTGACACACACACACTCTGCCAAGCCCTCCGGAGAGTTATCATTTAACCATGCCCATTCATCCGGGGCATTTGGAGCCACTCTGCTCGGAAAATGAATAAAAGCTCGACTATCAATCAGTCTTTCAATACAGCTGCAGCAAGTGCATCAATCAGGATGAATGCCTGCTTCTGATGTTGACCCCGCTCTTTCTCCACCCCACCTCTATCCACAGTTTGTCGTTTATCATCTCTAAATCGTCCCGTGACAGGGCGGAAGCGGAGCAGGATGGAGGAAGAAGAGTTTGGATCAGTCTGGGCTCATGAATCACTCATCCACGCTGCTCACAGAGATGCTCTTTGATCGCTCTGCCCCACTTTAACGCACATACACAGTCACGCATACACGAACGCACACACTACTACCACTCCAGAGGCCCACTTCCACACTGACAGCTGATCTATAGACTGCAGCCTGTATGTGCACAACTGTACAATGAAGGCAACCAAGCGAGGATTCCAGTCACATAGTGTAGAGTCATCGTTAGCTACACGAACAACTCCATCACCCTGACGCTGTCTTCATGTGCAGCCACAACGAACCTGCCCCACTTCTGCAACTACAGAGGGTTGAGAAGCTACCGCAGAGGGGCTCGCAGCACAGGAAAGCATATTTACACAGAAGCATGAACAGAAACACACGTACAGCACACACAAGATATGATACAGTCACATAGTGTCGCTATAGGGAGACGCCTTCTGCACATCGTTACAGGGGAATGAGCTTAAAACCGAAGTTAACAGCAGGCTGAGAGGCAGCGTTTCACTGCTCTTTCTGGTTGAACATGTCTGGTCTGTCAGCAACTGTGTTTCCATCCATCTGTTTTTATGTGCATTTCCGTTTTGTGCATAAGAAAACCTGACTGAAAGTTACACGTGCTGCTGTATTGTTTCAAAGAAAATGCAAACAGACTTAGCAAATAAATCATGAAGTACATGCAGCCCGTGGCTTAAACGTCCACTGAAGCCTCTACTCCACTGGAGAGATGAAAACTTGCCGCAGACGACAAACATCAGATCTGCGTGGAGCGGTCAGGAGACCGTAACGTCCTTCAAATGAGCCTAAAACAAACATAGACGCCAGATTTCCATCACGTTTTGCATCATTTGAGGTTCAACCAATGCTCTTTTAATTACACCATCTTGTTGGACCCTCCTTTTTTGTTTGACGGCGCACGACTGAAATTAGTGCCACCAGCTGTTTATCTCTATGCACTTAACTCCTAATATTCGCACAACAGCCGTGGACGGAAACATGCATTAATTTGCATTTTCTTTTGCAGGTTTTCTGGAAATTCCTGTTAAAATTTGGATGGAAACTTGACTACTGATGGGTGTGGTCAGAAATGTGCTCTGCTGTCCCAGTAGCCACACCCAGCAGTGATGTCACGGTGTACTGACACACCCCAGAGTACACATCACTGTAGTGAGGTAAAAATCCACTGCATGAAAGCAACAACAAGATCAAGCCGCTCTTTGAGGTTACCCTGTGGAGTTTTCTTATCAGGAGAGAAATTATGTTTACATTCAGACTTTATCACATAAATGTTTTTGTTTGTATCCTTGAGACCTACAAACATGCCAAACGAATTTCCTTTCTTGTTAAATATTTTGAAACCTACATCCATGTTTCCTTGTTACCTCCACTAACTGTTAATCAGACCAACAGCATGAAACCACCGGGAAAATGTACTGTGTCGCTCATGCATGTAGAGCACGACATACAAACAAAATGGGGACCCGTTGATGAAAACATTGCTCCACAGTGCCGCTAGTGGTTAAAACTTCCACAGGGTGCCTTTAAACTTCAAAACTTGTTAATCACCAGCAGCTTATCAGCAGCAGGAGAGTCAAGTCTCCAGTCTTTGTTCCATAACAGTGAGATGGAGACGTAGTTCATTCTTAGTTTTTACATTCAAATGCTTTGATCATATCCCAAACTGTTTCTGGACAGATTCTGTCTAAAGGAGACAACAGTGACTGTTCACTACTTCAAGTGAGTTGCCTTAAGGCATTCAGGAAAATCACATCTTAATACTGAAATGTACTAGTTTTCCCTTTTTATTGTAGCAGAGATAAGGCATCACTCTCTTTGTGACCCCCCAGTACCTTCGTATGAGTATTAATGTACTGTGTGTGTGCATGTGTGTGTGCATGTGCGTGTGTGTGTGTGTGTGTGTGTGTGTGTGTGTGTGTGTTGCTCACATGTGTTGTTATAATCATCATTTGCAGAAAGTTACCCAAGAGCGCTTCATGTAGTAAGCAGGTACATCCGCCCACTCAGAGAAACCAGCTGCTCCTTGGAGTATCTGCGCTGAGCCGTGTGTGTGTGTGTGTGTGTGTGTGTGTGTGTGTGTGTGTGTGCGGGTGTGTGTAGTTGTATTTATGGGGGTTATTGCTCTCAATAATCTCAGAGGTCATTCTGTACTCCTGAAGTGAAGGCATAGTCATCCTTATTGCTGTCTCTGTCTGTCTCTCTTTCTCTCACACAGACACACACACACACACACACACACACACACACACACACACACACACACACACACTCATGCACACACTTTCTGTCCAATATGGTGAAGAGCGTCTCGCGATTTCTAAGTCTGTAACAAAGAGAGACAGTCAGATCTTGGTTCGTTGCAGAGCCTTTGGTCTCAGAGTCCTCTCATCACTTCTGGTTCTTCCTCCGTCTTTTTCACTCTCACGTCATCCCTCCTCACGTTCAGTCTGTCACACCTGCATGCCGGGCTTGCTCAGATCCCCGTTCCCCTGGTTCCCTCCTCCTCCGCCTCCTCCTCCTCCTCCTCCGCCCATCCCTCCCCTATCGTCCTCGTCGTCGCTGTCCAGCTCCTCGCTCTTCCTCTTGCTGTAGCGCTCGTACAGCACCATGAGCACGCCCATCACCCAGGCCGACACCGTGCCGGCCGAGAAGATGACGAAGCCGATGGCGATGAAGAAGAGGTAGTCCCAGTAGCCCAGGCCTTGGTGGCAGTCTGCCCGCAGCTGCATGCCGACCTCCGCCAACCGCTGGCCCGCCAGCTCTGGGGGATTGTGGCAAACTGTCTGGCCCTCATCTGGAGGTGAAGGAGAGAAAGAGGGAGTAGAGATGTAAGGAGATTAATGAGGAAAGATGTAGTATGAAAGAGAGGAGAGGCAGGGAATAATCAGTATATATGGTGTGATGAAGGGCAGAGCATCAGGAGAAAGAGAAAAATTTAATTACTCCAGAGAAAAAGGTGCACAATGAACAAAAGCCAGGACACACACACGCAAACAGCCGCTAACAATGCAGCGATAACCTTTGTGATAAATGATCCTGAGAGACACCAGAGTGCTACTCCTCTGAGTAATGTAGGTCTTTGGTGTCTAGGACATGGCAACATTATTATGCTGCACACACACGCTCACACACATGCACAGAAAGGTGACTAGACTTGACTGCAAGCCTCTGACACCCTCCCACCCCCTCATGCACATCGTTACACACTAACGAATCACTCTACAGCAGCGGAGAGATAAGGAGGCGAGTGTTTTCCCTGACAGAAACATCTGCCGCTCATAATGAGGAAAATGATAATCAGCTGGGAGGACTTCAGACCGCACAGGGAGGAAGAAACACTGGCACATGTGAAGTTTATTTATGGCGTTTGATGCTCCGCCACAGAGAGGTCGAGGGTCAGGGTCGGCTGAGGGACCTGGCCGGGCTTCGTAACGCTTCAGCTGTGCTTTTCATGCCCTGCTGCATGTTTTCATTCTGCTACAGTGACTTTGCAGCATTTGCATATACAGTACCCTCACGTATATTAATTAGTATGAATGCAGAATGTTAAGAAGAGGGGCTCGCTCTGTATGTATCTAATGTTGTGATCAGCGAGAGGAGAGCAGGATACAGCGTGCGCCGCTTTCTATCAGCTCATCTCTCGTTACAAGCTAATTCCCATGCTCCGTCGCTCCCACCCTCCCTGCATGCTTAATTGCGCTTGTGCTCCCCGAAAAGAAGAAGAGGGGAAGTTTTTCAAGCTGGGAACAATGAGAGAGATGAGATAGCCCAAAGAGACGAGGTGGGAATAAGAGAGAGACGGGAAGAAAGGCGAACAAATGCAAAGACAGGAGGAACGATTTTGGAGGTGTCTGCAAAGGGAGGCGCAGATGGAGGCAGCCTGAACTCAGATGATGAGAGAAAAGAGTGAACTGTATCTGGCTGCAGTCCTGTCCGCTGATGGATTATTGCTGTTAACGATGTTAATTAAACTGCACTCACCTACCAATAAAGGCAAAGGTCTGAACGTGGAGATGAGCGATGGAGGAAGGATGGCGAGAATAGCCGGATGTGATCTATGCTTCGACTACTTGCCAGGGCTTCGCCAGAGCAGCAGCAGCTCGAGGGTGAAAGCAAGAGCCAAAGTTGTGAAAGGATGGCTTACGAAAGCACGGCCTCAGAGCCCACTTTGGTGTCTGTACTTCATGTACACATAATGCAAAATGACTTAAATCCCTCCTCACAAATTCTTAAGCGCTTTATTCTCCTAATATCCAGTGTAACCCTAAACTAACCCAGACAGATTAGTCAGGTGATTATTAGATTACTAGACTGTCTGAAAGGGTTAAAAATACTCATTTGACCAAACACCAGGTTTGGTCGAATGAGTATTTTACAGGTTTTTACAAGCCCGCAGAGAAAAACAAACCTGCAGGGGTTTGATAAGGTTCTCGATCAATACTTAACGATCGCCTCAGCGGGGGGCTTTGTCTCAGCCTTGAGGAGACGCGTCCTGCTGACACTGTGTGATGACATGATGGTGCACGTACGAACGTCCTGAGAGGTTATAACAGGTCAGGATTATGCAAAGCGAGTGGATCAGAGAGTGGTTTTAGTGTGTTTGCATCGGTTTCAGAAATAGCCAGTGAGGCCAGAGTGTTCGGTGACTGAGTTAGCAGAGAACATCATGGTGGTTGGTGATTAGTGCTGCTGTACAGACGAACTGAGGATGAACCAGGAGATGCATGTAACACACTCAGCACACGCATCTTACCCCAGTTTTAACTGCACCTCAGCACGAGGAAGGACATGCAGAGGCTTCCCCAAACTGTCATTTCATATCCTCCCTCTCCTCGTCTCCACTCACTTTCTCTTTCTGCCTTTCAGCACAAAAGAGGCACAAAATATTGTTCCATCATACACGTAGGAGGCCGTAACAAAATCATACACAGGTATCATTATGCAGCAGTTAAGCTTCAGCAATGGGACTCATGGATGAACTGTTGGAGGTGTAAAAATGAGGCAGGTGCTTTCCTCTGTTTAATGTGGAAATGCTCTTTTGTTTCTCCTTTTTGGAAAGAGTAATCAAAAGTATTGGAGAGTGGTAGCATGAATCACTCCCCGGCTGTGTTTATTAGCAGAGGTCTCTCCTATCACCGGCTGCATCCATATAAGAGTTTGGACTTGCATTAGCAGGCTTTATTGGCGCTTCATGGATTGTTCTCCACCACTGGGAGAGTCAGACGAGGCCTTATTTTGATGAGAGGTTGAAATTGATGTTGGAAATTGCTTCTTTGGGATCTCACAAAGGAAGAGTGGTCAAAATTTTAAACCTCTTTAAAGAAGGAAATGTGCTAGGAAGTAAATATTCAATTTTTATGGTGAAATTTTGTTATTTTTTTTATTTGTCTTACATTATTTATATCAGGTACTTCTATTAATTTATCGTCCGGGTATCTGTTCTTCAATGAATTACTGCATGTTGTCGTCTTGATTTGCTTTATTTACAAACCTGATTCCAAAAAAGTTTTGACCCTGTGTAAAACATAAACAAAACACTTTGTGATGACTTGCTAATCCTTTCTGACACTTACTCAATTGAAAACAGTACAAAGATATTCAACGTTTGACCTCATCCGCTTCATTGATTTTTGTAAATATCTGCTTATTCTGAATTTGATGCAGCAACACGTTTCAAACACGTTGGGACAGGAGCAGCTGAAGTCTGGGAAAGATGTGGAATGCTCCAAAAACACCTGTTTGGATCATTCCACAGGTAATACTGATGATAGAATCATGATCGGGTATGAAAGGGGCATCCTGGAAAGGCTCAGCCGTTCACAAGTGAGGATGGAGCGAGGTTCACCACTTTGTGAACACATGATTGGATGAAGGAGATCACTACATGGGCTCAGGGACACTTTGTAAAACTGTTAACTGTCGGTAAATACAGTTTATTTGCAAATGTTTTTATTTACGTTTTGCACATCATCCTAACTTTTCTGGAATCGGGGTTGAATGATCGACAATGTCGAATTACACACATTTCCCTCAAGACTCTCCGTATTTATTTTCCTCTTTCCTCTCCTCTCTGTGGGGCCCATCACTTCACATGGCCGTCCCTCCGTCACTCTGTCACCATCTGTGGGCTGGCTAGCAGATCTGCTCAGTCTCATTACACTGCCAAGCTTGCCTCAAGCCAGGTGTGAGGATTTCTTCCTGTGTGTGTGCAGTGATGTTGCTGTCTGTTACCTCTTCCTCTGTAACATTCATGGATGCTGGAACAGTGAGCTGCAGTCAGGGACTGTACAAACACACACACACACACACACACACAACAGCAAACAGGCCCCTCTGGGTATTTGGGCCTCATCTGTCCTTCCTCAGTCACTTTTCCCCGTGACTTGCAACAGTTCAGACTTTGTACACAGTTCTTGGCTGTGTTTTACGGCTGTCTGGTCTCTTCTCAAAGAAAGGCGAGACGAAAGCCAAGACAAATCTCAGTATTCAACCGGGATTTGGCAGGTGGAGATGAAGTTATAAAAGTATTTTAAGCCCAGGTAAAAAAAATAATCATGATCTTTCACACAAAGGTTATTACTCTTCTTCTTCTCTTCTTCGCTCCTCCTGTAGACACATTTTGAACCTTCACCCCGAGCCTGGGATGTCCCAAACTGATATTCTGGAACAAAGATGCTCTGAAACACAGCCTCCCCTCACATCTCCATTCTGCATTTTTAACACAAACGCATCACTGATGGACTTTTGCTTGTCAATGTCAAAACAATACAACACCAGATGGAGTTCAAATTTAATGTTTGCGCCTTATTTCGCAGCCTGTTTTTATCTGGTGGTTTAATACGCTCCCTCCAGACCTCCAGATCTCATGAGTGTGTTGCTGAGAGGCCTCAAACTAAATCAATTTTCCTGTCTGGAAAATAGAGTCAGAATGTTCATTTGTGGCTTGTGAAAACTGGGTCCAGTATTTACTTCTGTGATTATGGTGCGAAAGACTCATAATCTGTGCGATTCGAGTGATTAGACTCGGCCTGCTGCTCGTCTCCTAAAGGTCAGGGGTGAAACTTTAGTGTGTTATCTTGTTCCTGAACCTCTGTGGTATTAAAACCAATGAAGTCATTATTTTATAGTATCACCTATATTAAACCTGATTCTTTTCTCAATCTTTTGCCTCAATGACATTTTGCGTTCCTTAAAGGAAGACTGCTGCTGTGGCTACAGGTCCCAATTATGAGCTAATAAGCTAAAAATAAGCCTAAACCCTGAACTTTCGCTAACATAGGCTAGCATTAGCTACCATAAGCTCCCGGTCAAACCAGACCAAGAAGTGCTGTTGCAGTTGAGCCACTGTATTTTTTCAGATATTACCAATTCTCTCTTTACTGCAGAGCCATAAGTTTGGGTTAAGTGAGAAATGTGCAGCTGAATCATGTGTGCAAACTTAAATGTCAGGTCCAAACTGAGGAATATATATGAGGTATAAGGCTTCTTTGTCTACCGAGGAGGGAAATCGTCTCTGAATTTAATGCTGCATATACATTTTTCCTGAACCCACAAACGTCCGTGGCTGTGCTTTTGAGATAATTCGTGACTGCCTTTTATAATCAGAGATAAGAGAAAATAATTTGAGTATTACAGGAGAATGCAGGAAAAGGCGTCAGCCGGGATGATTCACTCTCTGTTCAGTCTCACTTCACCGTCTGTTTCTTTGTCACTCTGTGTTTTCTCACTCATCCCGTCACTTAGGCGGGGAAAACACTCAGACATCATTCTGGCAGAATGCCCTTGACATTTTCAGTGTTTGTCCCTGTTTTTTCACCGGCCTGATTTCTTTCACCGACTGGTGTCTTCAGTAATGTATGCCTTGGCACTTTTATTGAGGGATGATTATTTTCCTGCATTATAATATCTAAGGTCTGACATTTAAGGAATTTAAATTCCCTGCAGCTCATAACCTTGTAACTGACCGACTGCAGTTTCATGACTGTTTGAGCTAACGGAGCGGCAAAAGCATTAAGGTCTGCTTATGAGGCATTTATTCAAATATGCTATCTGATTTAAAAGCATCCTTTAAAAAAAAGTATATTTTTAAAATGTGTCCTAAAGGGTGCAAACTTTCTGGACAGGTCTAGGCCTGCATGTGCCAACTTGAGCTAAAATTGACTCTTATTCCAACGTGCCCTAGCACTTATCCTATTAATACTGCCTACAGAGAGTTTAAACACTATTAAACTTCCTTCAGGTCTTTGCATGTGCAGCCCTCGTAGGTACCAATTAAGAAGAAGACAAATATTCCAGGAACTAAATCATGAGACATTTCCAGGCTAGACAGTGTGTTTGTTTTCATGTATTTGAGTAAGAAATAGATAGAGAGATGTGTGTGTCCTCTTTGTTCCTGCAGAGTGGCTTGAATGTGCAGTGTAATCCCTGTAGTTTCACTACAGAGGCTGCAGCCTCTAAGAATTCACACGTTTGCATGCATTGCTGCACTGCAGTTTCTATATCCCTCCACCTTAAACAAGCCGTGGCAGGGAAATCCTGCAGCATAAGATGGATGCAGGATGGCTCCACGCTCTGCTCTCTTATGATGAGGTAGTCTGGCCTGAACATTAAATCTTTGGCCACAAATTTATTCTCTTGGCCTGCACTTAGATGCTGTCATTCTGTAGCAGGGTGTCAAGATGTCACTGTTGTATCACCCTGCTTCGTCCTCCATCAACAGGACAGGAAGCACAATGTGGCCGTCACCTGTCTGTAACTGTGCTAAGACCCATCTTGTCTCTGCTGTGCATGGCATGATGTCACTGTGTTATGGTAATATTACCAGAGCTGGAGTCAGTGGTGTCAGTGTGACACTATGCAGGCTGTGTTGTGAAGTATGCCATGACCGGACAGAAAGCCCTGAGACTCCATGACACACCGCAGGCCAGGAGTTATAAAGACAAAAATAGTACTGGAGGAAATAAACATCAGTAATCAGAGGAATATACAAACCTTAGTTAAGCCCTAACAGTGAAGATACAAGCATGCACAGACACTCAGACATGACACACGAGCAGAGCTTTCCAGGAAATGAATGAGGATGTTTTTTTCTATCTTATTTAAAAGAGAATACACAAGTAAGCAATCCACTGAGCACAAGTGTTTATGTGTGTGCATACATTTGTAAGATTCGTGTGTGTGTGCGTGAGTTGCCACCGCAGCGGTGCGATACAGTCTCCGTGTCAAATCATCAGCTGGATGGTTTCCAAGCTCAGCACTGACACAGTGACAGAGAGCAGGGCTTATCACCTCCTCGGAGGAGGGGCTAGCGCAGGGGCGAGATGCCACCGAAAAACATCACTGACTCCTCCGTGAACTTCACTGTTTTCCTCCGACTCCTTCCTTCCCGTCTCTGCCGCTCGACACATAAAAGAGCAACGAGCGGCGGAATAGCAATCGTTTTTCAGGCTTTTCGGACTACGCAGCACATGCAAAACACACCCGTGGACGCCTGTGGTCTCCGCAGTTGTGAAAAAACAGGCTGAATTTATGTATCTGACACACATGCATGTATACAGCGTGCAGCATTGCACATATGCTGATGATCAGAGCCGTGTGGTGTTAACCTGCGAGGCAGAGAGCCTGTCCTGTGAACTGGGAGCAGAGCTATTTATAAGCAGATTAATTATGCCAATGCATATGGTAATCAGTGTGGTTGTGGTCTCATATAGAGGGGAGCTGGAGACACAAGCATCCCCTCAACCACAGGGAATTAACCAAAGCCTACTCTTGAATTTCAAGACAACACAGCATGCTTTACGCACCGTAGTATTTATACAAACAAATAAAAAGATCACCACTCAGTATTCACCATCCGTCCTGCTGAGGTGTCCCTGTTTCTCTGTCCCTATAGGAGCTCCAGTGCAGGCGCTCTGTGGCCGACCTTGACCTCTGACCTCCCTGTGGAAGCTGGCAACTGAAAATAGGATCTGAGGTATTATTTATGAGTACATATGAGCATAATGAGTAATTACGCCCTCGCGCTCACTGCGAGAGAGGCCAGTAAGCACTTATTTGGTGTTTTACAGGTCAGAAAACGTCTGGAAGTTGAGGCTAGCGCTGTAGAGACTTACTTCAGCTCTTCATGAAAAAAGCTTTCACTTTCAATCGAATGAAGCCAGTGTCACGATGCAACGCTCTTCTCCTGGCTTTGGCAAGAATTTCGCTCTCCTACTATATCATATTGTTCATTAATCTGATTGGTTGAAAGTAGCCCGTGATAGACAGATGGTTCATCCAATCACATGCCAAGTTTTTTTTTTTTTGTTTTTTTTTTTAAAGGACTGGCCCCTTTCCAAACAGTTTGCATGGATGACTTCCCAGATGGCGCGTCAGGTTTCACCCCTGCAGCCTCATGTGTTGTTTCAATGCAGAGCTGATTCTGGTCTGAACGTCATCTTAAATATTTGATTGAAAAGTGAATTTTTTAGGCTCCTCGTTAAAATGACAGTTATGTGTTAAATGTCTGCAGTTCAGATTCTAACAACATGTGGAAATGTGACTTTTGCATCAAGTGTATGAAGTTATTTTCAGTTTCGTGGATACTGAACCTGAAATTCAGTCTCCAGTATCTCCTATTTGAACTTCAAGATGTGTATTTTGACGTAGTGTTTGTCTCATTTTAGGGTTATGTTCGTCAATTATTGATGTGATTATTGTCTCAGGTGTTTGACTTTTTGATTGGCTGCTGCAGTCGGTGGTTTTAGCATGATGTTGTTGTTTCATCTTGTGAATTTGATACCTGACAAAGGTCCATGACTGAAACATAATAGAGTCAGTTCTGACAGTGTCTGGGAATTCAGCCTTCAACCCACTCACATGATTTCATTTTTCACCTGTCTACCAGGTGAGTCAACATGACAAATAAAAGGCTGAAACAATGGTTATAAAAAAGTGGACATTTCACAAATTCACAAAGTCAATTGTGACATAAGAGGTAAGAGTTTTTGGGTGCTGCCTCTCACAGTGAAGCTCAAGTATCTCACCGTTTAGCCAGCTAAACGCATCATACTGGGGTTGGCTAAGACTAAGAATAGCTGACCTTTTCTCCATCACATCCACTAGGGCTGAATAACACACGCCTTCTCACTCCTCTCCACTCAAATACGGCATTAGTCAGATTACCACCATCCTCTTTTCCATCATTTCTCCATATGATCCCTTCTTCCTCTGGCAGAGAGAGTGAAGGTCAGATAGCAACAGCTCTCTCTCTCTCCTCTTCCCTTTATCGCCTTTCTTATCAGCCTTTATCACCTCCCACTTTTCATTCCCGCTCTGGCACGTTAGCGTTTATTCTCCCTTCGTGCCTGCCCTTCAGCCTTTATCACTCCACTTCCCTCTTCTTCTTCCACGTCCTTCCTTTTCTCTCGGTTTTGCTCTGTTATCTTCGTACTCTCCTCTCTTCCTTTTTTCCAATTTTATTCTCTTGGCTTGAATATCGGTTTGGACGCAAACACACAGGCTCGCACACCTGAGCTGCCTCCCCTCTGTGCCTCAGGTGATCACATCACAAACACACCCACACAAGCATCACATCAATCTTGGTTTCAAGCTCACAAATGCACAGAGACATAAAAATACATACAGGCTACACCACACAAGTAGGCCAGTTGAATTCGATATGCTTCTCCGCACCAGATGGGTCTGAGGAATCGTTCCAGCTGATAAATAATGTATCGTCTACCTGCATTAAATTGAATCGATGCCTCCTTGTCATAATGAATGTTTTAATGGATTTGAGTGACAGATCTGGGGCACAGACGATCGCTAACTCCTTTGTAGTCTGCCTGTTTTTTCTTTTCCCTCTCTGTTGCAAAGTCCGTCTTCATGTGTTTGCCCCGTTTTTCAGCCCTCTCTGTCTTATCTCATCTCTTTGTCCTCGACTCTTTAGTCACGCTACTTCATCCGGTCTCTCATCTCATCTCTCAAGTAATCTAAGATTCACTTTCATTAAAGATAAATCCAGTTCAATTGGTGCAAAAAAATGGACTTCTTTCGTTCATTCTTCTTCTCTCTGAACCCATCGACCTCTCTGTCTCTTTCTCTTTTTATGAATATTTAACTCTTGCCCAGTGCGTGGCCCCCTGCTTTGGCTCCTTGCCTCAGGTCTCTGAGCTGTCCAGGACACCAACCAGCAGCCAGTGATACTTTCCCAAACACTGGAGCCATAAAACCACCAACTCTGCCAGCCTGGGACAAGCCACTTACATTACGTGTATTTAGCTGAGGCACTTGTCAAAATCGACCTACAGTGAGTACAGTAGGTCGTTCAACAAGGCGAAATTCCATTACGACAAGAGAGGAAAGGCAGGTATATTCCCAGAGTACCGAGAATTGATGATAGAGAATGCTAATGTGTTCAGGACAGAGTGTAGGACAAATACAGGATGGACAAAATAAAGTGAAAACCCGATGGAAAAGAACTTTTATTCTAAACTTTGTCAGAATAAACAAGCCGGGATCATGTAAGGCTGAATGCTAATGTAGCATTTATCAACAAGAAGCTCTGAGAATTGGCTTTGACAGTCAAAGCGACCTACGACAATTAACAAAAGCCCAAAGAAGCCAGATTGTCTGTTTCCAAACAAACTGCAAAGTGATAAAAAGCTAATCTTTCCATGTGCTTAACACAGACAAACAGTACTGACAAATACTGTGTGAATGAACAGCAGCCAGGACTCAGTTTAAAGGCAGTTTACAAAAGCTGTTAAAGGACATACAACTCATATGACCCGTCTCTGTCTGATATTAACTCTCTTATAGCTCTGTTTTTGGTCCCCACCAACATCTGAAGTAAATATGTGACTTCTTAGCAGCTAACTGCTCCACTGTGTTCACCAGCTAGTCGCTAACTGTGTCGGTAGGTAGTGAACGGTGGGTTTTTAGAGTTTTTTAGGCTCATTACTACCAAAAACCCCTTTCACATGTCATGTTTGATTACTAAAGACAATCAGTTAAAGTACAGTTAAATTGACGTTAAGATTTATTTGTTCACTTTTTATGACTTTTGCATTGATTTTCTTTCCTGACCTCTTGAACTCCCATTAAAAAAGTCTTTACATGATTTTGTTATTCCCTTGTAGGTCGGGGGGATGTTGCATAAACCAGGACCAGAGCAGGAACTCAACCAGCAAACCAAGAGACACTGATCTCCACCAGCTCAGACACAATGTACTGAATGTCATTCAGAATATTTCCTCTGACTCTTTTCTCTCCTGTTCTTGCATTTGCTAAAGAAATGTGTCCACTCTGTCTTTCTGCCACCTTCCCTGCTCCCTTCCTCCCTCTTGTTGTCTAAATTTCTTCAGCAGAGACACGATGCAAAATCACCTGCCAACCTCCCCGCTTTCCTGAAGCCTGGCTTTGACTTTGGTGGCCGCAAGAGTCAAGTCATGTCAACCTTCCTCATGCCTGACACAAACAAAGACAAACTCACTGAAACACAGGCAAACGAACACTGATAACAAATCTGAAAAAGGAACAGGAAGTGAGGCACAAAGGCAAGGTCAATACAATTAACAGCAGCAATATCAAAGACTCCTGAAGAGTCAGTGTGTGAGGAGGCTGCACACAGACACACACGCGCGCACACACACACACACACACACCTGATTCACATTAACACAGAGAGGTAACGACAACTGGATTCTCTATATGTTAGACTCACAGCCCTGCAGTCAGATCGGAGGGCATTCATAACCACCCCCCCCCCCCCCCACACACACACACACACACACATAACTTGACCCCATTCACTCTCTTAAACTGGTCACAGTGGTTGTGCCCTATCGGCTCATCAGTCTGAGAGACAGTGTGCGTGTATGTGTGTGCTTTAGGGCGCACAGTTGTTTGGTCGCATTTCTATCTGTTTAAGTCAAGCCTGATGTGGATTATAGCTGTAATTTCACGGTTATTAGTTAGAATTTGAACCAGTACAAGCATGTTGAAAACACAATAAGCCCAGCTGTGGGTGTGTTGTGTCACTTTCTGCTCGAAAGCCCTTCTCTTTTTGCAGCAATGTGTGTGTAAGGATAGGGCATTTGGTGAGATAAAAATGAGTGTGTGTGTGTGTGTGTGTGTGTGTGTGTGTGTGTGTGTGTGTGTGCGCGGCAGGTTTTGAGAGAAGGTGGGTGACAGCTTTAAGGAGCTGCTGTCGTCAAGTTGCCTTCCTGTCAAGCTCCTTTTCTCTTAATCTCATTCCTGTTTCCCACAGACCCTGGCCTTAGGGTCTCTCCTAACCTCAGATCACACACTGACTCACACACACTTAAGTGGAGTGAGTCACTTGCATACACACACACACACACACACACACACACACACACACGTACATGCTGTCCTTAATGGGAGCATAGGAGTCCAGCTTTTTTGAGCACCATCATTAACCATCTGGACTAAAGGGCTGAAGCATACGGTGGTGGGAGCAACAGCACACCCAGGTGCGTGTGTGTGCGTGTGTGTGTGTGTGGCCATGTATTACTCATGTGGTGGTGACATAAATCTGTTTTCACAGTCACACTGTGGGGATTGGCCTTCCTTATGGGGACTTCTGAGGACTTGGGTTAAGGTTAAGGTTAAGGTTAGGGACGCCATGGTTAAGGTAAGGATGAGTTTCCAGGAAATGAATGTAAGTCTATGTAATGTCCCCAAAAATGATGGAAACATGACTTTGTGTGTGTGTGTGTGTGTGTGTGTGTGTGTGTGTGTGTGTGTGTGTGTGTGTGTGTGCGTGCGCGCATGCATGCAGATGGGAGCGGTTGCCAGAAAACAACAGGTACAAAAGGACACAATCTTCCTCTCATCATTATCTCTGCCTTCAGGACCCAGAGAGACAATTGAGTGAGATCAATGGGATGCACACTGACAGCTATTATAAGCAAGACCACACTGTAACAAGGCCTAACCTGGTCCACCTGCTTAGAGCTAAGCTCAATTAACATTTACGAGCAGAGATCATCTGGGCTTGCCCTCGCTGGGAAGGTCACGAAGCCCATTGTTGGTGATTTCTTGAGTCGCTTTAATTCAATCCCCCACTATTTAAGGAATGGACGGTTAAGGTGGCTGTTTCTCTCTGAGTAACTCTGACACAAATGTGCTGATTTGTTGAGGTAAACCTGAGACATTATTGAGACGTGAAGGGCGGTTTGAGGGGATTGCATTGCAGAGAGGAGCCTGGGAACAAATCTTCAGATTGCTCTGACTCTGAGGTCAAGCCATTAGCTCTGGAGTCTGAGTGTGTGTGCATGTGCCTTAGCAAGAGAGAGTCTGCATGTGGAAGTGCTCATGGAAGCATGTGTGTGCATGCATATCCACTAGAGCTGCACACAACCGATTAGTTGTGAAATATTACATTAATTGGCAACTATGTTTTTATGGCAGAAAACAAGAAAAAAATCTCTGATTCCAGCTTCTTAAATGTGAATATTGTCTGTTTTTCTACTCTGATGACAGTAAACTGAGTATCTTTGGGTTGTGGACAGAACAAGATACTTGAAATCATCATCAACAGGCTTCATGAAACACTGATCTGACATTTTTCACCATTTTCTGACATTTTATAGTTAAAAAAAAAATCGATTCATTGAGAAAATCACCTGCAGATTAATCACCAGTGAAATAACTGTTAGCTGCAGCCCTCATATCCACAAAATATAGGCAGAGCAATAGTGTAATACATAGCCCACCTTCAGGGACTAAATTGACCAAGTGCCCACAATCAAATTATCTAAATGAGCTGATGTGACAATAACAAATTATAAGACCTTGGAGCGTCTTTGGATTATTGTCTGTTTTTGCCAGGAAACTGGCCAGCAAGGGGATCCCGCTCCCAGAACCAAACAAACATGAGACCACCTGCAAGAGGTCTGGCTGCTGCCAACTGAACAGAAAAATGAGCGTACAGGGCTTTTTTTATGGCAAAGGATGCAGGCAGGATAAGTTTTTATGAGTATTATTATTATTATTATTATTATTAATGTGAGCTGCCATTCCAGAACAAGTTGTCAAAGGTCATTTAAAAGGTAAATCATCCCCTTTTGCTAATTAAGGTCACCCTAAAGGTCTAAATGAGTATGTTGGGATTAAAAACTGTGTGATGAACCTGTTTCAGACTCCATCCATCCTCACCTTGGAACTTGAAGCCCTCTATCTGCACCCACAGGCAGAGGTCCTCCGTGTCACAGTCGCAGCTCCAGGGGTTGCCGCTGAGCCCCAGAGACCGCAGAGCGGGCAGAGCGATCAGGCTGCTGATGTTCAGGGCCGTCAGGTTGTTTCGGCTCACGTCCAGCACCTGCAGAGCCATGTTCTCCGAGAAGGCGTCCGGGTGGATCTCCCCCAGACTCGGGTTATCCGTCAGCCGGAGCATCACCAGAGACGCCAGGGGCCCGAAAGTCCGGTCCTCGATCTGCAGCAGGGTGTTGAACGACAAGTCCAGGTAGGCGAGTTTCCGCAAATTCCCGAAAGTGGACTCGGAGATCTCGGTCAAAGAGTTGTTGCTGCAGTCCAGATAGACCAGATCGGACAGGTAGTTGAGCTGAAGCGCCGGAAGGTCCCCGATGCGATTGTTGGAGATGATGAGCTGCCGGGTCGCCAGGGGCAGGTCATTGGGGAACAGGGTGAGATCCTGCCCGGCGCACTGGACCACCAGCTGGTCATCGCACACGCATCGGTCTGGGCAGCCGGCTGTGAGAGCCGGGGAAGGGGTCACCCCCATCACGAAGATAAAGAGGAAGAGGAGTCGGAGGGACTGGGCGCTGGGCTCGGGCAAGAGACGCATGACGAGGCCGCCCAGAGCGTCATGAACTCGGGCTGAGCTGGACCAGGACTCCCCGGCGCTCTCCGGGCATCCTGCATGAGTCTGAGGAGCTGTGAAAGAGGCGAGATGGCTGCTCGGAGTGTCTGACTGTCGCTGCCTGAAAGCCTGGCTGCTGTTTATATCCAGCCTCTCTTTCTCTCTCAGAAATACTATCGGTCAGTCACTCACACGCACTCTGGCGCGCCACGCACGTCGCCAAAAGACATCATCTCAGAAGGTGACCGAGGGACGCGTTATCGCTCTGTGGGTGAGAATCGTGCGGCTTACCGGACTTTGTCCCGCCTCAGAAGACCACAGAACCAGTGACTGCTGTCGATCAGCCCCTCGGTGACTCATCTTTGTGAATTACTTGTCGCCAGCGGAGTGCATTAATCACTTTCCAAACAAATGCCATGACCTGCGCAAAATTCCTCAATCCTGGATGTAGACTCCCCGAAATCTTCCCCGCGCAAACGCAGCCCGCTCACACGTGTCCTTGACTGTTTGTGTGTGTGTGTGTGTGTGTGTGTGTGTGTGTGTGTGTCTGTGTGTGCGTGGAGTCTGTGGTGCACCGCTGTCCAGCAGACTAGTTTCTCTCAGGAGCGCGATGGAAAGTGCGTCCTTCCACTGCGCGCAGACAGCTCTGTGTGGCTGTGGCTCTCTGCTGCGCTGTAGTGGTACTCTCCGCGCTCCCTCACTCTCCGCCTCTCCATCCGCGCACTGCAGCTCCGCACACACCGGAGTGCTGTTTGTGTTGTGTGTGTGTATGTGTATGAGAGAGCTGGCAATGATGAGATTTGCACTGGTGACGTCACCAGGTGTTGCTCTTGAGAAAACCAGACGTCCGGAGTCCAGCCTGTCCGTCCACAGAAACTCAGAGGAATAAGAGGGAGATAGATCTCTCTCTCTCTCTCTCTCTCTCTCTCTCTCTCTCTCTCTCTCTCTCTCTCTCTCTCTTTCTCTCTCTCTCTCCCTTGCGCGTGCGTGCGTGCGTAAAAAACAAGTCAATCATCATCTTGCCTGAAAGCAGCAGCCTCATAGCCATGCACAGATTTAACAGGCCTTATCTCATGTGGTCCACTGGCTAATTTCTCCTCATTCCGTCCCCCCAGCGGCTTGTTGACAACATAATGCATTCAAATTGGATTGCGCGCTCAGTTATTATTTTTTATTTTATATTATTTTTTTGGCAAAAGGCGCTAGAGTATTAATTTGGGAAGGAAGTGGAGTGACACGTTCAGCTGTCCACGTTTATGTGCGTCACTTCGGTCTCAACATTGGATTTGAAAGGAGGCTGACAGGATGTTGACTGGCTCCTGTGTCTTTGCAGCCAACTGTGTCTTTCAGTGGAACAAAAGCAGATGAAATTAGACTTGCAAGTGGTTTAATAGTCGCCTTCCAAAGCATAGAGTTGCCATTATGTACCTATGAGTGTCAGAAATATGAATAAATCAGTACACATGAATGATTAGGTATAATTAAAGCCATTAGGAGAGTAAAAAGGTTGAAAAAAATTATTATGAGCATAAAATTGATCATTTATTTCCAGCTCCACTTTTTGCATAAAATATAGATGCATGTCAAGCCTGTTTTCTTCCAGGGTCAAACAAAGGTCATTCATCTTTCGGGAGCACTGTCATTACAGCCAGTGGGCCATTTCATTTTTTTGAAATTGAGATTTAAAGGAGCAGCTCAACATATTAGGAAATAGGTTTCTTAGCTTTGTTGCCGAGTATTAGATGAGAAAATCAATATGTCTGAATACAAATTAATCTACTGCCAGTTGCCAGTTAGTTTAGCTTAGCATAACGAATAGCATCTCCAAAGTTCGCTCGTGATCTCGTTATATCTCATTTATTTAGTTGGTACAAAAACAGAAGTATAAAAATGATCTGCTCTTTGACGGGGGTATGTGCGAACATGACGGTCTCTTGGCTAGCAGTCTACACCCGTTTCCAGTCTTTATGCTAATCTAAGATAAGCTAATTAGCTTTTGGCTCCAGCTCCCAAAATGTCAGACTACTCCTTTAAAGTAGGGCAGTGGTTTCAAACCTGGGACCATTAGTGTCCAGACTCCTGTAAGGGGTTGGGGTGAATGAATTCAAGAAGATGTTGATGGATGATTAGCACTTTTTTATTATTATTATTTTTCTTGATTCTTTTTTGGGTGAAATTTACCATTTCATGCATTTTAAAAAATGTTTAAATGAAAGAATCTGAAAGGGTAAAATAAGTCTTGACTTAATTTATCACAATTAAACCCTGAATCCAAGAAAAAAAATAAAAATAAAAACAGAATGCGATCATTTGCAAACAAACTCACAAAGTGGTGAACCTCGCTCCATCCCCGCTTGTGAACGACTGAGTCTTTCCAGGATGCCCCTTTCATACCCAATCATGATACTATCACCTGTTACCAATCAACCTGTTGAATGATCCAAACAGGTGTTTTTGGAGCGTTCCATTACTGTCCCGGTCTTTTGTTGCTCCTGTCCCAACTTGTTTGAAACATGTCGATACTTCAAATTCAGAATAAGCAAATATTTACAAAAATCAATGAAGCTGATGAGGTCAAACATTAAATATGTCGTCTTTGTGCTGTCGTCAAAAAGAATTAGCAAATTATCACATTCTCAAAGAACACTTTTAAGATCTCTGTCAGGCTGTTCTTGAAGACAGTGGTTGCTTGAGCTAAATGCTAATGTCAGCATGCTAAAATGCTCACAATTACAGCGTGATGATATTCAGCAGATGCAATGTTTACCATGTTCACCATCTTGGTGTAGCATGTCAGCATGCTAACACTTATCGTAATCCAAAAATGTGAAAGAAGGGCATGACGTTACTCCAAGTCATCATGAGGGGTCATGAAAGTCTGCGCCAAGTTCACGGCAGCCCATCAAATAGTTGTTGAGATATTTCTATCTGGACCAGAGAGGATGACGGACAGACTGACATCCTGAGATAAATAAGACAACTGAGAGACAACTAAATCACTGGACAGAGTGAATGATAACTTGGTAATTTTGAGAAAATGACTGCTTTGACACAGGCGGCCCTTTCCTTAGCTTTTCACTTCAGCGCTGTTGTTGTCAGACATGGACGTCTATCTTCAGTCTGATGTATGATTATTGAAGGAAAGCTCCACAGAGTGCACAGCAGCCTGGAGGAAAATGAGCCTATTTAATCAGTGTCGCTTTCTGTCGGCCCGTCTGCTCCCTCTGTCATGGGTTTGCTGTCTAAATGGCCCTGCTGGATCGTGTTCGCAGATAACTGCCTCGGTAAAGGCGATCAGAATCATTAATGTAACTTTCCTCCCTGACTGCTCCAAAGGGTGTCAGCTTCCACAGGCGCTTGTGTACATCCACGTGCACGCATGTGTGTGTACAGTTGTGTCACGGATGCTCTCGTGCCGTACGATCATGTGTGTTCAGTACATGGGGATGTGTCATACTCATCTGCACGGATGTTTTCTGCCTTTGTGCTTGTGGGTGTGTGTGCATGTGTGGAGTTTATTGGCAAGGCTGAGCAGTGAAACATCCTTGTTTTTTAATAAGGGTCTACGCAGTGGCGGCTGTCAGCTGCCAGACTGCAGATCTGATCCCCGACCTGAGGGGAGGGCCACCTCTGCCATCACACCCTGACTCTCTCTTTGGAGGGACCCCTGGACTAAATGATGACAAGTGAAAGTTTTTCATACCAGCAGCAACACTTTGGATGCAGGCGGAGCTCTGCCTCTTTGTCTTCCTCCAACTGTAACTCCTCTTTCTCTTTCTCCCGCCGTGGCTGAGTATGCTCATAACTCTTCTCCCCTCTTGCTCCACTATCTTTCAGGCTGTAAGTCTGAGGTTCTTTTACTGCACATAACCAACTCCATCATTCTAATGTAATTGAACCAAGAGTACGATCAGTCACCCTGACTGCCTCTGGACGGGGCGCTGTGGTTGTGTGTGGGTGAGTATAATGCCAATACGCCTCAGGATTACTACAAAGAAAATACAGGGTCTAATTTCATTTGTGAAGCGCTGTGCAAGGAGAATTAACTTTCAATGCAACCCCAAACTACATGAACATATTTTAAAGGCAGCTGATGTTATATATTTTTGTGGTTGCAAACAAATACTGTCCTACCCTGTTTGTGGCTCACAGCTAAAATCATTTCTACTGAAGATGAAAATATTTAAAAATGGATCACAAATATGTTTTTCAGTTTTGAAGAAGGCTAAATGACTTCCTCAAACGGTTGTGCTGGGCACTGTAGTTTCTAGCAAATGTTATCCAAACTGGAGTAAATAGAGCATTTTGGGGACCTATTTTCTGCTGAGGATGAATACACATCTCGAGCTCTAGTGAGTGTTTACATATGTGTTTTTAGGCATAGCAGCATGCCTCTAGGGATGCTGGACCACCACTTTGATCCAGAATATCTCCACAACTGTGGGATGGATTGCCATGAAATTGTGTACAGACGTTTGTGGGCCCCAGAGGATGAATCCTCATAACTTTGGTGATCCTCTGACTTCCCCTCTGCTGTTACTATCAGCTTAAAATGTCAGTACTTTTGTCCAAACACATGCAAAACTACAGTAATGACAGACAATACTTTGTGTTTTTTGCTAACTAGCAAATGTTAGCACGCTAAACTAAGATGGTGAACTCAATAAAAGTTACACTTGCTGTTAGCGTTGCCACTGTGAGCATGTTAGCATGCCAGCTTTAGCATTTTGCTCACACCTGAGTGCAGTCTCACAGAGCTCCTAGGGTGGTTGTAGACTGTTATTGTTCTAAAAGAACGCGCTACATCACCAAAAATGCAAGTTAGCAATGTGAATTCATTACTGGTTTTCTCTGTTTTTTTCTTCCTTCAATGCAATTAGTTTACAACAACAAAATGTAGACTAGCACCAGACTTATCCTTTAAGTATGTTTTGCACAGTTGTAATGATCAGTAACAGATGAACATCAATAAGTGTCATTGAGTGAGTGTCGTTGTTCTGTGTTGGTTCTACTGGGGCTTTGATGGCTGCTGGTTCTGCAGTATCAGCAGAGCGCATTAATCTGCTCCACCCTGCTTCTGTGCACTTTAGTGGAGTTAATGTGCTCACATAGTGGCAGCCGACAAATCCTGCCTTTTCACACACACTCACAAAACACACACACACACACACACACACACACACACACACACACACACACGAATCACCTCAAACATCTTCTCTCATGTTCTTTATCAGTGCCATGACAAACACTCATACACACACGCACCAACAGAAACGCATGAGAACAAACATGGCAGTGGTTGCAAATCTGCTGTTTTGATGTCATAATTTGATTTAATTTAATCTAAAAACAGTCTGGCCTGAGGGATGTTTTTTTTTAATAGCTGGAAGTCCAAGAATGCAGACTAAGCTTAAGAAGGAGAACTATGTGTGTTAGTATTACAGTATATCTGTGTGATAAAACATCAGACACAAAGGTCAAACACACTGTACGCGCCCTGAGCACATCACTGTGCTGTCTCACTCTTGACGGACAGCTCCAGTAACAGGACGCCACTCACTCCCTCTGACTCATGCCCGGCCTCGTGCACCGTCACCAGGCTTCCCTGCTTGAACTCAGCCCAGAGTGTTGATGCGGCTGAGGCCGGAGGGCTGTCTGCTCCAGCCCGCTCACGACTCTGCGCCCTGCTCACATCACCTCCTGCCTCTGATGGCAAGAGAGGAAGAGGAGGGATATGGAGAGGAGGATTGTCACTGTGGAGTGATGAGGAAGGAATCAGCCAGTGAAGACCTATAGTGAAATGATATGAGCAAAGGGAGCAAAGGAGCAACAGGATTACGTGCTCCTCTAATCTACCCTCTGATACAAGACTGACCCCCGCAGGATTGGAGGGGAAATGCTGTGTGGTTGGCATCAGCTAAAAGGTGCCATGCTGAGGATGTGTGATAGGAGGGGATGTGAATCTGTCCAGTTGAAGGCAAAAAATGATGCCACAGGCAGGGTTTGCAGAAAAGTGGAGGGAGGGAGGAGACACGACATTAATGGAAAACACGGCAAACTGTGTGTGTGTGTCTCAGAGTCTGCGTTGTGTGTGTCTCATCCTGGGACAGACTGGCTGTGTCCGTCACAGTCCATCAGGCTCAGTTTCTGTCCTCGCACTCAGAGGGCGAGTGTCATCTACCATCAGTTTTCCATCTCAGGGCGCACACACACGAGAAGCGGAACACACACCTGGCAGACATCAAATCTGAAGAGATCCCATCCAAACCAGAACCTTAGAATCCCGTCTGGTGACGCAAGTCTGAATGATCTCTCTTTACCTCTCAAACGAAGCCTCATCAGGCCATTGTCTCTTTCTTTTGTCTCTCTTCGGTCAGCGGTGAAACAGAGATAAAAATTATATGTGAGTAGTGCGTTTCTATCCGTTTGTAATTACAGTTTCACTTCACCCACTTCATCCTGCTCACCCTCCTGACCCAACACCCCACAGGACAAAGCCACCTACACCCTACACTTCTGATAAATTTACATCTCAATTACAAATTAATATGATTCATTGGCCTGAGTCATTCACATCCATGTTAATTAGGAAGAGTAAACAAAGCCAGACAGCAATAAAATGGTGCCGGCTGTGGCAGAAGGGACGTAATCTGATGGATATAAATGGAATGTGATGTTCCTGAATGCTAAAATAACTTTCAGAAATGGTCCATTTCTATTAAAATGTCTGGATCAAATGCAGACACACACACACACCTGGCTCTCTTTATTCAGACTGTTGTGATATCAGAGTCAGTGTCTGACTGTCTAATTGCATAACCTGTAAAACCTGCTCAATAATGTATGGTCAGACTAGACAGGGGCAGCCTGACGGAAAACCTTACCTCAACAAATCCGCTTTGTCTGGCCAAAGACTGGACACTCCAGAGACAGGACGCAAGGCCAGAGGACAGTGTGTGTGTGTGTGTGTGTGTGTGTGTGTGTGTGTGTGTGTGTGTGTGTGTGTGTGTGTGTGTGTGTGTGTGTGGAGGAAGAAAAATAAACTTTCACAATTACAAAATTGCAGAAATCCCCTTTTACCAGAATATTGCACAAAAGCACTTCAACATTTCATCAGATCAGAGCAGAATCACATTGTCTCGCAGCTCTCGCAGGAGCAGCCAAGTCCCTCCTCTTACAGGAAGGTACCTGCACCGAACTTCCTGCAACTTTTCTTCCTGCTTCGGGAAACTGAACAGTGCAGAAACAGCGAGCATGACGGTCCTCCTCCGCAGACTGCCAGTGTCAAAGTGCTGCCTGAGGCGGTGGCTGGGTGTGAATCTGCCGGAAACGAATGCCCGAACTTTCTACCTGCTCCCCCGGGACGGAGCGCGACCGCTGGCCGGTGGTGGTTGCCCTCTGACGGCATGCAGTCGCGCGCACAGCCGCGGGCAGCACACGGAGGCGTCAGATCCCGCAGAGGTGGATTTAAAGCGGTTAGAGGGGGAAGACGATGGTAGGGACACACATGTGATTCAGCATTGTTCAGATTCACACTATATACACACACAAGTTCGCCACTCTGTAAACATGCACATTAGAGCATCTGTCTGATACTACAGTGACATCAGGCCTGCAGTAAAGCCTGTGTGTACTGTGGGCTGCAGCTGCTCACCTTGCTGAGGAATAAGGGTGGAGGAAGTATTCACACACTTTACTTCAGTAAAAGTACTAATACCACAATGTAGAAATACTCTGTTACAAGTTAAAGTCCTGCACTGAAAATGTTACTTAAGTAAAAGTGTGTAATTAAAAGTATTCAGTGCAGAAAAATCCCCCTGACTGGTATATACTATATCACATTTTTGGATATCACAGTTCTAGAAGTATGGAAGTCCAGTATTGCCAAGTAAATAGATAGATAGATAGATAGATAGATAGATAGATAGATAGATAGATAGATAGATAGATAGATAGATAGATAAAACTTCCCACATATTTTCCAAAATGCAAATCAGTTAAAATATAAGTAAAAAAAAGCAGCTTATTCTTAAAAGTGAAAAGGTATTTTTTGCTTTAAATGTATAAATCATTTTTCTGCCAAATGATTGATTAGTTGTCGTGATTAATTGTCTTCCTTCTTTAATCACCTTGAAATTATAATTGTGTCTTTCTAAGTAATAATCATGAAATATCAGACTTCCACACTGGCCTGACTGTAGAAAGATATGGATCAGTGCATGAAGATCACAGCAGGAAGCCTAAATGCTGACGTCGATACTCGATAAATGCACATTTTTAACAGTCGAAAACAGTCGATTAAAAGCTGCCTGAGCTGTCAGCCGCTGCCTCCTGTTGCTTTCTCCTTCTCAGGGATAGTGGAGGTGTTGATGTGCCGACTCAAGGCCAGAAACGCCCTGGGCCATGTGTTCGTGTCACAGGTGAGCAGACCTCTACGTCACCATACACACACAGACACACACACACACACACACACACACACACAAAGCCACTGAGACACTGTGTCCTGTGTGTGCAGATGAGGGAGCTGGTGTTCGCTCTGTCCAATGACTCAGCAGCGCGTGTGGTCATCTTCAGGAGTTTGGTGCCAGGTGTTTTCTGTGCAGGTAAGTCGTCTCTGGTGCATCTGACACTTTGTGATTTGTGGTCAGAGCCTGTCTAAATGACGTGCGATGGTGCGCCATCATCGTCATGTCCACGTAGGTGCAGACCTGAAAGAGAGAGCACTGATGAACAACGCCGAGTCGGATTTGTTTGTTCACGGCCTGCGGTCCCTCATGACTCAGATAGGTGAGAAAGGGAACATGTGAAGATCGAGCAGTTATTTCCCAGTTATTTATATGCATTTGTGAACGTTCTCCTCGTTTCCATGCCCCTGGCAGCATTGCTGCCCATGCCGACCATCGCAGCGATGGACGGCGTCGCCCTGGGAGGTGGGCTGGAGTTGGCCTTGGCCTGTGACCTCCGCACTGCCGGTGAGTGACCTCTGAACCTTCACCTATCAACCCTGAACTGGATGAGTCAGCAGCACGCCTGAGCCCATCTCATATTCTTCTTTCCTTCCCTTAGGTGATGTTAATGGAGAATGAAAGGGGCTGCGATGTTCTCTTCACAGCTGTCACAGATCCAGTCATATTAGATCAGGAAGGTGGAGGATAGCAGCATCCACTTAGGGCCATTTTTACGGACCGACAACTCCCTTATCCCATCAGTGAAGATTAGAATAGCAGTTCAACCTGGACGCAGAGACTCCCCGAGGGGTCACATTTCATTCACTCTAATCATCACATACTGCATCCTCCTGAAGACCTGGAACGAACCTGTGCAGAATATGTTGTATATGACGCTAACGGTCTGTGGAATGAGATGATTTTTGATCTGAAAGCTGCTTCAGGGGAAATAAAAGGACAAAACTGGATGTTAAGGAGTTAAACTTCTTAGGCATTTAAAGCTATAGAAATACACTGTTGAGCTGCTGTTGCTCCTGAGAAGTTGACATTTGGGAGATGTGTCTCCTTCACCGAGCGTTGCTCTGCTGCTGAGCTCAGGGACTAATGATAGCCGGGTGAGGCCACATCTGCCCAGCTGTTCATGTAGCTGAATAAACGTGCGATTGGCTAAATCAGTGTTGGCAGCTCTGTGATTGGCTGAGCGCTGACGAGCTAGGTGAGCAGGTGTTTGCGTCTGTTGCTCTGACAGAGGCATCAGTCAGACTTTACGCTCCTCCCCGGCTTAATGGCACTCAGCAGCGCAGACCTTCAGCTGTCCTCTGTTTGTGTGTGTTTCAGCACATTCGGCGCAGATGGGTCTGATTGAGACGACGCGGGGGCTGCTCCCAGGGGCGGGTAAGACCAAGCAGAGGTCACAAAAATAACGACCTTGCAAAGTGTGTAAGTGGAGAGACTAAACATCTGTGCGGGAGTTGACCTTGATGCGGTTTGTCCTGCAGGGGGCAGTCAGCGGCTGCCGCGGATGGTGGGCATCACTCTGGCCAAAGAGCTCATCTTCACAGGTGGTGTTACGGAAACGCTGACATGTTGCCACAGACGCAGGGTGCTTATCGTTCAGCGAGGGTTGTGTATCACACTCTGTCTGTTATCAGGTAGGCGCGTGGGAGGGCAGACGGCTCTGGAGATGGGGCTCGTAAACAGAGCTGTAGAGCAGAACCAGACGGGAGACGCTGCCCACAGAGAGGCGCTCAGCCTGGCCAGAGAGATACTGCCCCAGGTTAGAGTACAAACACACACTTTGTTCATCCTGCTGCAGCTCAGATACTGATGCATCCCTCCTCCTCCAGGCCTCCTCCCCGCTTCTCCTCTGCTTTCTCGTCCGCCTCTTTTCATTCTGCCTCTCTCTCTCTCTCTCTCTCTCTCTCTCTCTCTCTCTCTCTCTTCCTGGTGTTTTCTTCCCACCTTCCCCCCTCCCTCTCCCTCCTCTCTTCCCTCTCTCCAGGCCTCTGTCGCTCCGTATTTCTTTCACTCCAGTTCAGATGCCTGCAGTTGGCAGGGCCAGAGTGGCAGTCAAGTGGAGAAATGGACCACAAATAGCACCACATACGCGCACACACACACGCACGCACTCATGCACACACACTAACCATTAACATGCTTCTGTTGGTGTGGACTGAATGATTGACAGGAGTTTGCATTGAATGAAAGAGGAGATAATCAGCCCTACGATCATTCTCTCAACTCAGTGTTGTCGTTGCTTCCTGGAAATATTTCTAGAATTTTACATGAAAAGAGAAGTCACTCTACAGCCGACTGTGAAATGTCGAGCACTGTTGAAATTTTAAGTTTGGAGGAGTTTTAGTACCTAGCATGGGTCAAGCCCCCAAAACACTATCCTACATTTCCCATAATGTACAACTTGACTACCTTTCATTAGACCCTCCCTGCCCTGCAGCTTTCAAACTCTGGCAAATTCAGAATAAGCATATAAGCTTATTGTGTAAGTGTATTGCCTTTGTACTGTTTTCAGTATGTCAAAAAGGATTAGCAAGTTATCAAGATTTATTTATGTTTTTATGCAACATCTCAGCTTTTTAGGAATCTGTGCTGTATATATATATTCAATGCTGCATATATGGTGTCTTATTAAGCATCTAACTCACTTTCCTTACTGCTGCCCAGGGGCCTGTCGCAGTGCGGATGGCAAAAGAGGCAATTAACAGAGGCGTCGAGGTACATCATGATTTTTTGTTTTTTTCATTTCATTTTTAGAGCATCAGTGACAGCAGTGACTGAAATCTGTCTCTTCCAGGTTGACATTAGTTCAGCAATGGCAATAGAGAGGATGTGTTATGCTCGGGTAAGACCTCCAGTGCTTACTTTATGTTGAAATACTATGATTTTGCACGATGGTTGTCAGACATTTCCTTTTGACCTGACCTGCTTTGTAAAAACTTCAGCATGAGCGTCGCGTTGGGCTCAGCTTTGACGCTCACTCTGCGTCTGTCTGTGAAGCCCTCTGAGGCTGCCTGTAGTCAGATCATCTGCTGTAACCTCTTGCCCTCTCTTTTCAGGTCATCCCTACGCGGGACAGACAGGAGGGTATGGCTGCCTTCATAGAGAAGAGACTCCCGCGGTACACTGGAGAATAAACTCTTTGCTGCTATTGAATTTCTCTCTCACACAGATGTTACGCTGCTCGTGTCTGATAGGCAGTTAACTCCCATTGACTGTTTATGTGCACCCCAGCCAGTGTCGATATGTTAGTTAAGGTCAGTGTTAGTTCTCAGTAGTTACTGTTTGTTATGTGACACAGTGTAACATGACAAAAAAGTCCAAGGTTCATACCGTTTTATTAACACAGGTGATATGAAGCTCATGTCTGGAATAAAAAGGCGACCCAAGCGTCATCTCCAGTTTTATGGGAATGTACATTCTTTATTTCCAAACTCGAAAACATGACTCCCAGCAGCAGCACGGCACAGTCATGGCAGACGTATAGCATCTTGACTTTTTGCACCTTCCATCTGACTCTTGTGGCTTTCATCCCGGGACATGTTCAGGAGCTCGACTAAACAATGCAACATTATGAGGAGCGACAGAAAAATACAAAAAGGTATTCTGTGTCGTCTGCTGCTCTCTGCCCTTGTTCAAGCCGAGGAGATCAGCTGAGGACACATGCATAATTAACAAGCTTATACAACAACTGATGTACTGTACAGAAAACAATAAGGCCATAATTCACTGAGCAGATGAGGTGATGTATGCTTCGCTGTCAGCTGTTTTAAAGTACCATTTATCAGCCCAATATATTATCTTTACTTCCATTAACACACAAGTTATCTATACACGTCCTGCGACCGCTCATTGTTCCTGCTGAAGCCTTAAATGTTTTTTAAGAGTCACAGCGGTTGTATCAGGGGTTTGTAGAAGCAACATTAGCCATGATTGCATAGAGAATGATGATGGGGCCTTAATGAGAGTCAAGACCTCAGATGAAAAGGGAGAATGTGGGCGTCGTTACAGCAAATGGAGGCTTCTCCGGACAGCAGAAGCACACCTGGTAAAATGGCACCCAGGAGGATACTAATGTCACACGACCAGATCTTTCAGAACAGAAAAATACTCAGATATTTCCGGTAACACCCCCACTCTCTTCAGCTAAACCCCTCCACTGTTCTTAATCAGGTAAACAAAACAATAGAACATACAGCATAATAATTTCCATGCAGCTGATTTTCAACCAGTCCTGAACGAATGGTTACTATTTCTCTCACATTTTCTATTATGTACAACTTTACACACACTCTTTAAGATGCAGCTACTTGTACAGACGTACATACGCACACATGCTCACACCCAAGTGCTGTCTCTGTCTTTAAGACACTCGGACGCACTGGGAAGCGCAGCGAACACACCAGTATATACACGAGTTTCTCGAAGAGAAAACAGCTCTGACATCCATCGTGGTAATACTGACCATATCATTATTGCCGTTTGTGTCCAGAGAGCATTTCTGCACTTCAGCAGACGTAACTGGCAGTAAAACTTCGACTTTTCAAGTGAATTCTACTCTGGACGTTCTAATTTACATCGCTGGCTGCCAAAAGTGCAGAAAAGGAAACTTCTCTATAATTTAGGTTTTCATCTTTAATGTTGAGAACATTTGAACCCACTGCACACACCCTTGGCAAGTGTCCTGTCACATCAAATCAAAGGCATTAGCCGATAGAAGACCAAATGAAGAGGAGAGCAACGGCAGTATTGTGGACCCAGAGGCGTGGGTTTCAGTGAACAGAGCACTGCTACAAACAAACAAGCAGGCATTCCTAAAATGAACAGTGCAAGCATTCAGACAAACTCCAGCATGCTTGAGCTCACAGCAGCGTCATGCGTGTATCTAACGAGCTAGTCGACCAGTTCGGACGAGCAGAGCCCTCAGTAATGTACGGGAGCAGGAGGGTGGCGACCCTCAGCTGAGCTTTTGGGGGTTCGATCCCAAACTGAAAGTTGTATGTGTGCGCATGTTTTTGGTATGGAACTCTTCATGATGCCAATGTCGGACTAACGAGAGTGAGCTCAGACACAAACCTCGTGTTGGGATTTGAGCTTAACTGGCCGACGGTTCTCCTCATAATTTACTTTTCAATCACAAGGTTAGCACACACAGAAATAGTTTTGAAACAAACACAGAAAATAAATAAAGTTAGTGTGTGTGTGCAAAGAATTGCGTAGTCTTTGTCCTTTAATGTTCTCATTTTCTGGGGATTCTTGATAAAGTGAGTTTGTGTGTGATACGCATACATATGTGCACACACACATACAAAATCCCCTCTGTGGTGGGATCCGGTTTACGTCCTCTTGCTCAGATCGTCTCTTTTTCTGGAAGAGGAGATGAAAAAAGATGAAAACTCTCCAGTCATAATGAGACAAATGACCACAGGTGTGAGAGGCTTTACCTCTGTGTGGTTACTGTGGCGGTACGCGGCGATTTGTCTGTGTGGACGCGGTCTGGCCGGTGCGGGCTCGGTGGTTCTGCAGGCTCTCCAGAATGCTCTTAGCCAACAGTTTGACGTCTGCGTGGGTCTGTGGGTGAGTATGAACGAGCTCCAGCTGCTGCAGGCCGCCCTCCTCTAACAACATGCTGCAGTAACGAGCGGCTGCGAGACACACGGGGTGAAACACGATTAAATCTGTCAGAGGTCGGCGTAGGTGAATAAGTAACAGCTGAATCACATGTCAGTGAATGATCTGTGAACGGGCAAATGTTTAAAACTAGAATAACATTTGGTTTTGTATCTACATGTGTTTGTATCTCACCGTTCTTGCTGCAGACATGTTGCATGGCCCAGGCTGCCCACAGCTGGACACCGGGGGTGTGAAAGCACTCCAGTAAAGGAAAGAAGGGGTTAAATGACCTACAGAATGAGACAGAATGAGGACATGTTTAGCATTTACTGTATGTCACATGTTCGTGCGAAGGTTTTGCCTGTGTGTCTGACTCCAATTTACACAAACAAAAGTTTAAAGCTCAGTAAAGACAGATAAAGAACACTGCGTGGTGTATTATTACTGTAGAGAAGCTGCATCTCACCTGTAGGCCACCATCTCACACTCAGGCGGGGGCCACTTCATAATGACATCATGCTAAGGAGACACACAAATGACAACTTCTCAAAATAACCATGTACAGTGGTTATGCGCATGAGTTGTGAGTAGCTATGCAGATTCCTACCAGCTGTTCCAGCAGCGAGGACCGAAGATCAGAGCTGAGCGTCCAGGCTTCCTCTCCCCGTGACGTCAGATGTGCGAGGATGCCTGCAGCGAAGTAGCTGACCTCCACCTCTTGGCTGTGCAGCAGAGTGCTGATGTGGTCCAAGAACCCCTGCACCATCAGCTCGCCGTGCAGCTCCCCGACCTCTGCTATGTTGTTCTACACGACAAAAGGTGAAAAGGGAATAATGATGTCTTAATGTTGCAAATTTATTCAACATTGTGTTTTTCTAAAGGGTAACCAGAGAGCAGTAAACTCACCAGCAGGCCGAGAACCTTCTGCTGAATAGAAGACTCATTGGGGAAGGACTGCAGAGGGGGATGGTGGGAGTGGGAACAAAACAAGTGAGTCAGCCCACCCTCAAGGCACACATACTTATACAGAGCAACACGTGGTGAGGTGTCATGATTAACTAGTAAGGTAATCTGCTCTGAGTTACGTTCTGTGTAGAGCTTATTGTTTATCTTATATGTCCAAGCTGACATTTCTGCGTACCTCCAGAACTTTAATAAACAGGTCCAGGCCCTGGTTCTCGATAAAATGGCGGCAGGTTGTCGGTGATTCATCAGTGAGGTTCCAGAGTGCACTCAGTGTAAATTTGAGGGTGGCGTCCACCATGCCCTGAGTAGCCTTCTGACGCACAATGTGGAGCAGTTGCTGTAGGGGGAAGGGAGCATGTTTGCTTTGAAAATTTGCCTTTTTTGGTAAATTAGTAAAGGCGGAAGGGAATGGGGCAGAGATGAGAATCTTACCTTCACTATGAACAGCTCTGCTCCCAGCTGAGCCGTCTGCTCTGTGGACAACTGCAAAAAGCAAACGTCTGCGAGTTTAGAAAGAACCCAACAAACTTGCTCAGAATGCATGAATGACAACATAGTGATGTACCTTCGCGGCCAGGATGGAAATGATAGCCACCGCCATCCTCTGCATGTTTTGGTCTTCGTGGTTGCAGAGCCACTGCATCACTAGTTTGGCAGCTTCAAACCTTCAAACGAACAGAGAACAAAACATTTCTTCTGTAAACATCATACATCTTTGACCAATCTGACACATTTACTGTTGTGGTCTTTTACTGCATGTATTTAGTCCTTTTTATAATGACTGTGACATCTGAAATGTACATGAAGAAGAAGAAGAAATCCTTTATTAGTCACATTTTGACACACAACATGCAAAGTTAGGGAGGGGAAACTGCACACGCCATGCATATGTGAAATTAATTCTCCGCCTTGAACCCATCCTTGGTCTGTCCTTCCTCCGTGGCGGACCAGGAGCGGTGGGCTGCCAGCCGACCGGCGCCCGGGGACCAGTTCCTTGTTGTCACCATTGGTCAGATCTTCTTGCATGTTTTTAGTGGGGGTATTTTTATGGAGAATACCCCAGGTGAGCACGGGGACAACATGCAAACTCCACACAGAAAGGCCCCCTTTTTTCCTCGAGCAGCAGGCACTGAAGGCATGGTGGAGGACTACATGCTAAAACTACATTAAAATCCTGTGGTAAAATGAGTGTTTCTCACCTGTTGAATGGAACCTCCTGCAGAATACGATCACTGCACAGAGACAGCAGGCAATTCTTCTGCAGCTATAGAGAGAGAAACCAGACCAGGCATCAGTCCAGAACCTGAGCTACAACAGCTGACGACATCATCTGCAAAGACCTCACACAATCTGTGAATGTACTTTTCTGTTTGTGCTTTGTTATAGAGGCCCAGTAAAATCTCATCTCATGTCTGACTTGGAGCCTGTGCAAAGCCGAGAACTTCTCCAAGCAGACACTGTGAGGGCCAGACATTCAAATAAAAAACACAACATACATTTATTTAGGCCTAATCAGCCTATTATTGTTTCATATTTTCACTTCCATGATTGTTATTTTCACCCACCAATATCAGTGTGAACAGACTCATAGAAAACATGGAAAATCCATAAACTCTGAAAGGAGGCAGGTCACTGAAGACTTAATTTAACCAATTTTCATCTTTTTCTTTCTTCGATTGAGAGGTTTTGGTTGTTATTATGAATCACACATGACTGCCAACTCTCACGCATTGACCGTGTGACTCAAGCAACTTCACACGCTCCCACGCCACACGTCCATTTTCACATGCAGTGAAAAACACATTTCTGACTGATAGCAGTAGGTAAAGTGAACAGTGACAGCGCACAGACAGACAAGAGTCTGCGTCTCTTGTGGCAGCAGCGTCTCTCAAGCGCAGGCTGGCAGGAGTGAGATTCAATATGGATGCTGTTGTTGTTTTTTGTGATTGATATGACATGCAAGCTGTATGCGACTACGACAGCAGCATGGACGTGAAGCTACCTGTTGGTGGTTGGGGAATGTCCTCATGGCCTCCAGCAGAAGCTGAGTAACGGTGCTCAGAAGTCGCACTGGCATTCCTGCTGCCAGGTCCTGCTTCGTCAGGTTGAACACACAGGCGCTGGCTGCCAGCTGGACGTTCAGAGTGGCAGGGTGATTCTTCATGCCCAAAACTACCAGCTAGAAAAAAAAAACAAGAGGGAAGTAATGTTATGTTAAGTGAGACAGATGAGGAACTTCAAGTGTGCATAAATGGAGTCGGGATGAAGGACTTTGACACAATGTGCTGTAAGAGGTAGGAGGAGGACACTCTGTCACTTATCAGACAATATGTGGTTCAGATTCAGAGTCCAAAATTTATTTGTTGGTCTGCCATAAAACTGCAGCTTCACAGATTTAATTTCCAAGTAGAATAATGTGGGTTTACCTTAAGGATGTCAGGCCTCGGTTTCTCCATGACATGCGTCAGGCTGAACAGGTGAAACAGAGCCTCTCTCACAAAACCTTCCCTCTCACTGTAGCGTCGCAGGGCCTCACAGATCTGGGTCTCGTTGGCTTCTCCTGTTACCTGTTTACGCACAAAAGACAGTTTACGCTTGCAAACGTTCATTTACATGCAGAGTTATCAGTTTTAATGTATGCATCTGCATCTACCTTTAGATTTCCTTCTCCGGAGAGGAAGTCAGAAAATCCAGCATCTGTGGCCAGAAGTCCCACAAAGGTCATCCCTGGTCTCTCCTCAACAAAAGCCTTAACAACTGCATCTGTCACCTGCAACATCATCATCATGTAAGAAATTACACCTTACCTCTACAGCCTGTTTGCTTTCTTTGCAATCTAACCAAAATACTCTTAGACGTGTGTGAATGAGTTTCAAACACCTGTTTCCTTCCCGACACATCCAGAGAAACAAGAGCCGGCAGGATCCCTGGCTGTCCTAGAAGTTGACGAGCCACATCAGAGGTAAACTGCTTATCGTCACTGATGTCCAGGTGCTGCATAGGCCGGGTTTCACATAAACACAGACAATGATGTTTTAAAGTATGGCTGATGGAGTCAGAGAAAGTGTTATTCCCTGCGCCAATCAATGAATCAATCAATAGAAACAGGTTTAATAGTAGACACACAGCTCAAAACTCAGCTCCATCCTTCCACTAACCTGAAGTACATCCAGCTGGCCAATGACTCTCAGCAGCTGAGCAGTGCTCATCTCCAGCCTTTTCAGCTGGTGTAGTGTTAGTGAGCGCAGGCGCTCCTTCAGGCCCAGCAAGGGGCTCAGGTTGGTAACTGAAGTGTTGGAGAGATCGAGGCTCTCCAGCCGAGGCAGGGAACACACATCGACAAGCCCAGAGTCATAGAAGTCTACATTGGCTAGAGAGAGGGAGCGGAGGCCCTGGAGGGAGCTGAAGCGATACCGGATTGGTTCCTCCAGAGAGGACATGGTGAGACCTGTTAAGACAAGTCTCTGGAGGGACTCCTGCAGGGTGTTTGAGGACAAAACAAAACAAGAAATATCAAGTTTCAATACAGGTTTCCAATGAAATATCAAAGGAGGAAAGGGTGGTTTGACATACTCTCATATTACCTGACAATATTTATTGGTGGCCAAACCCTGTAGAATATCAGGAATCGTGAGGTCAGCATTGACCCTGGCAGCATCCAGCTCCAGCAGTCTGTGAGGGCAGAGGGCTTTCTGGAAGGCCTCTGCAGAGATCCGCGCCGTACGGATGCAGGCTCGCCTCAGCCGCAGGTACTCACAGTTCCGAAATACCCCCACTGTGCTATCATTCAGCGGACCTGAGGGGGAATGAACTCGAGTTAAGGTTCATCTCTGGTTCGTGCAGGACTGAGCCTTATGCAATACTGTCTATGCTTACCTAGAGCAGGTGACAACACACCAGGAGACTGAGTGGCTCAAAGTTTTCACACATTTTTCTCTCTTTTGTTGAAAAGTCAGTGGGATGAAATTTATATTTTCATCAAGCCATGACTAGAATGATTCAGGTTGATGGTTTGACGGGTGATTTAACCACGTTTAAGACTGTATTTTCACTGCGGTGATTTTAAAAGGCTCAGAAATCAACGACTCTTAACTGTTCGGGAAAATCTCCAAGTCCAGGTTTACCTTCAGTGGCCATCTTGGCCAGTAGCTGGTCTGCTAACTCCTGTGGGAAGAGTACAGCCTCTCGGAAGCATAGGGAGCCATCGGGGCGCTTCACACAGAAACACTCCAGATTTTGGCTCACATAAGTCAGACACAAGTCTGTCAGAGCCGCTGGAGATGCATCATCCTGAAAACACAAAGGGGATGGTTGTTGAAGTAGACGTGTACAGTGCCATTTGCTAATATACCGTCTTTCAAACAATAACGCAACGCAATGACGGAGGACATAAAAATACGTTACACAAATTCGCAAGAAAAATACGGTGTAAAGACAAAAACTTACCGTGTTTAGGAAACTCCTGGCCATGGCCATGATTAAAAAAAAAAAACAAACTCCAGTTATAGCTTATTCAAACGAGACTGGTGTGTTTTACACCACGGAAATCTGCCACCGTGCTTGCTAACCGTCGAGCGACGTTTTAACTGTTTCAGTTAGCAGTGTTCGCGAGTCTGACGCTACGCTGTTACTGACAGTGCAGCAACTACGAGGAGAGAACGACGAACGGGCACCAAGGCAACGTTAGCGGCGAAGCCAGCTAGCTAGCTCACTTGTTGTCGCCTCCGTTGTGGAAAATCGTTCTCCGTGCAGAAATGTCTGAAGCTGTCGGCTGTGGCGGAACGCATGTTTAAAAGATGTCGACTAAACCCTGCAGCGACCGAAAGTCTGAGTGTAGGAACCGGTGGGGAGTGTAGTTTTCACAGCGAGCTGTTCGGTCTATTTTTGACTAGACTGACTAGACAGACAGTAAACAAGGGTCACGACACAGGAAGTACATTGTCGAGGGGGCTGGACTACGGAAGCCTGTGCAAGAGGGTTATGAAACCAGGAAGAGATCAAATGGAGGCACGCTTGGTCCTGTTCTTCTTCTATTTCTAAAGGAATTTTATTTTATAACTCGTTAAACTACGCTTTTATCGCCTCTTTACGATTAACGCTAATAATCTCTATCAGTTCTTTAGTTTAGGGAAACGCTTTTGTAACGCGGCTCAGTAGCTCATTCACCAAGGTCAAGAGTTGTGTGGATGCGGTGGGAGCTAAATCTTCAGCACATGGGATTATAGTAAAGTTAAAAAGGCGTGGAAGCGGAAATATGGCAGGACTCATAAACTTTGAAGATGAGAATGAAGTGAAGCAGTTTTTGGATAATCTGGGGGTGGAGTACAGCTTCCAGTGTTACAAAGAAAATGATCCTGAAGGTAAAATTCCTGCGCTGTTCACAGATCAGTGGTGCTGAAACACTGCACACCAGCTCCATATGGAAATTCAGTTATGTGTTAAAAATGTTAACCTCACCTTTTATCCGTGTGTCGTGTTTTTCTTAGGGTGCCAAAGGCTAGCAGACTATTTGGAAGGGGTGAAGAAGAACTACGAGTCAACAGTAAAAGTACTGAAACATAACTGTGAAACTAATGGATTTGGAGAGAGCTGCTATAAACTGGGGGCTTACCATATCACAGGCAAAGGTAAGACAGCATTATGGCTTGTTGCTGTCTTTGTTTACCCTCTCTGGTGCTTGGGCAAATAACTCAGTTTATGAGTAATTGGTGGTAGTTTATATGAGTAGCTGGTTGAATGGTTTTCAATAAAGTAATGCAAAATAAATGATCAGATCAACATATTTGCTGTTTAATATTTCTAATGGTAGCATTTACTTCTTTTTTTCATATGAAATGTATAATAAAGGCATTCTTTTTTTTACGTTTTGTATAATAGCAATTTGATTAACATGTCAGATTGTTGTTTACATGTGAACACATCAATTAGTTCTGTTGATTTTGTTATTTGGGTCCATTTTACTTGTGCGCTTTTGTTTACATACATTTTTTTGAACAGCACTCTTTATGGTTTGTTCATGTGAGGGATCTGAATTCTTTCCACCAGGTGGAGTAACTCAGTGTCTGAAATCAGCCTACTCCTGCTTTGTGCGCTCCTGTGCTGCTGGAGGAAAGAAGTCCATAGATGCCTGTCATAACGTTGGTCTGTTAGCCCATGATGGACGAGCTGTGGGAGAACCTGACCTTGCAGGAGCTCGGCAGTACTATGAGAAGGCCTGCGCCGGTGGCTTTGCTCCCTCCTGCTTTAACCTCAGTGCCTTGTTCATTGAGGGCAATTCCAAAGGGCTAAAGCCAGATATGACTCAAGCTTTGAAGTTCGCCACCAGGGCTTGTGAGCTGGGACATGTGTGGGGCTGCGCCAATGCAAGTCGCATGTACAAACTTGGGGATGGTACGGAGAAGGATGAGAAGAAAGCGGAGGAGCTGAAGAATCGAGCGATGGAGCTGCATGCTTTTGAGAAGGAAAGGCAGCTCAAGTTTGGGGAGTGAATGTGACACACCAATTAAATTATCGTGTTTTTGGTGTGCTAACATGTGTGGTGTTCAGTCAGGTTGATTGTGAGAGCAGGTATACGTGTGCATAAACAAAACCTGTTCAGGTGTTCAATGGTAGGAGAAAAGAATGGATCTGTTTTACCTCATTTACAGTCTGTGGACAGTCAGGGAGCAACATTAACTTGACTATTTGTATTGGCAGATTTCAGCCAAATATATACAAGATAATGTAAATGTAATGGCAATAAAATTAATTCTGATTCATGCACAGTATTTGATTTGTGTTATTGAGTTGAAAGTCAGTGATTTGTGGTATAGAAAATGATTAGACACAAGCCTTGAGGGTTAAAGGGCAGTTTAAACTCAATACACTGCATCCAGATAGTCATGCACATCAGCCTTTGTGCAATGTTATGAATGAGTATCTGTTGTGTGTTATTAGTAGGGTGTGCCACAGTTAAAAAAAAAAAAGAATTTGAACAAAACTGACTAATCTTGTGGAACATGGCTAAATGCGGCGCACATCATTTTGATGTTAGACATTTTATAACAGTGGGGGGTAGCCTTAAAAGCCTATAAAATATTGAATAGGTTCACGATCACAGGATGGCACGACGGTGTTTGGACCACAAGAGGGAGTCAGAATCAAAGACATGAACTTTGCGCCTTTTTTCTATCTCACAGGGCGCTTTGCTTTATCCTGCAATCATCACAACAGGCAGGCGGTATGTTATTCCCATCTGTCAACGTTTTACCGATGCTGTATTAGGAAGCTGTAGATAATACATACGCTGACAAAAGGTCCCTGCATATAAAGACCTAAAGTAAGCCGGTGTGTTGGTGTTGATGGGCGGACTGGTCCGCTCGCACGCTGGAAGCTCCGCCCGTTCGCCGTGCGTCTCCTCGGTCCTCATTCAAAACACATCACAGCTGTTGCGAGGCGCATCGTGTCCTGAACGTTAGCCTAAAAACTGTTAGCTGTCTGCTGATGTCTCCTGTTGGCCTCTGATGTACCCGCTGGAATACCAGAAGAAGGGAGAAGAAAACGGCGCACTTCGGTGAGTTACGGAGCAGCGTGAGGGGAAAGTTTGTTATCGTTTGCGACATCATGTTGAAAATCCCTCCTCAGCCGTCGAGGTAGCTAGCTAGTGTAACGTTAAGCCCCAGGAACCGTTTGGATGTGTTCATTTTTATACGCAGGGTGCCCCGTTATCAAAGTAAATCGGCATCCGTCCGGAGGAGGGGACAAGGAGATGCGACAGACACGATAAGATGATCTCGAAGACTTGTCCTGGTTTTTGGTAGTGCGGACTATCTCTAGCTGGGTGCAGAGGTTTCTTTTAGCCATGATTTTACTTTCTCCTCCTCCCACGTGAAGATGCGGTCTCCCCGCCACACACCAAGAAGCAGCACCGAAGAGATTCATATAACTAATAATAAATCATGCGCTCCCTTGCCAAGCTAAGTTAGCTAACGAATCAAGCTAGCGAGAATTGTAACATGCTAATGTGGGAACCTTTGCGAATACAGCGGGGAGAGTTTGTGAGTTAGCAATTTGTGGTTCATCCCGTGCAGTTTTACTTTTGTTTACTTCAGTCGCGACACAGTTCGCTTCTGTTTAGGGAGACGGGGGACTTAACGTCGACCCGTTCGGTCTGTTAGCCCAGCAGAGCTTATTTACCAACCCCAAGTTACCCACTGCAGGCGTCTGCCCTGAATAGCTCATTGGCGGCGAACCCCCTGCACAGCTGCCCTCCGGGGAGTGCTTTGGGTGTGGCGTGGGTTCACCCACGAACAATACTGTGTACAGCCGTAACATGTCTGAGGCAGAGCATATCTTTGTTCTAGAATAGCCACAGAACACAAGTTCGTAAGGTATTTTGACTCTGGGTAAGGGGCGACCAACGGCTCGATGCCCTGAACTTATTTAAATGAGGGGAAGTTTGAGAGCACGAGCCGGAGAGGTTCCTCCTAAGTTCAGCTGGTAGGTGTTTGCCAGATCAGATCACATCTCACCAACAACACCCAGAGTCAGCAAATCGTTTTATTCTGTCTACAGCCATTAATGCAATCTAATTTGCTCATCAATAATATCACTTGCAATGAGTCTTCAATTAAGTATCTGTGTCTTGTAACTCAATGCCAGGCACTTTTACATCTCCAAAACGCATATAGCCCTATCATTTGTCAACCTTTAGGCCGCATCACAGCTGAGGTGAAGCTATGTTGACCTTTTCATGTCAAATGAATCTGTGACAATGGTGGTGTGATTACAGTGATCCGAGGAACGTGTCCTTTCACAATCTGCATTGCTTAAACCACCCTTAATTTTATCCGTCATTGTCCCCTGAGTTTGTGAGGTCAGGAACATCCACAGATAAGTACATGCACACACTTGACTGGGCCAGCTCTATTAGCTGTCAAGCAGAATTAGTTTGAAGCTGAATTCACGCCTTTTTTTTTTTTTCCCACCATTAGGCTGCCTCTTTTTCTTAAACAAAGCCTCCCTCTGCTCAAACCTCCCATCTAACACTCTCTTTGTCAGCGTCCTGCGTGACGCTGCCGTTGCTCGGCCTTCGCACCCCATTTTAAAGTGCTCCGCGGAATGTTCCGTATGATATTTAGTATGGTTGTGTGGCTCTGCTGTTCTCAACACTTAACATATGACCCAGAGGTCGCTGGTTCAGACTCATGACTGGCGTGCCTTTACAGTGCTGTGGTGTCATGTTATGCAGTTAAGACTGAACCAATCTCCTTTGGCTTCAGCAGCGTTCTTTAACAGTGAAATAGATGCAGAATGTATTCATTACGTACTATGGATTATTGCAGTTGTACCATAGATTGAGTGGTTTGATGAAAATCGAGTCAAAGTTAAACCCAGAAGGGGAGATGAAACTTAATTATTTCCAAATGCAGGAGATCCTCAGTCCTCCATTTGTCAGAGAAGGAATCTGTTTGGAATTCCTTTGGGTTTTTACTTCCTCTGATTCAGGCTAAACCCAGGAGAGTGCTGCGAATGGTTCTGGAGCACAAGCGAAAGTTTCACCTGCAGGACAGTGGTGAATGGGTGTCAAAGGGTACATCTGAAATGTTTACCCAAGTAGTCTTAGTACTGGGGCTTAGGTTTTAATCCAATATACAGCATGGTTGATTCAGTATTCTATCCAGCGTGGCGATTTGCACTGTTGGTCTTAAGCGTCTCAAGTCCCATCTGTACGCCTATTGCAAAGGCTGCATTGAATTATTGCGTCTTCTTAGGTTTGTCCTGTTCTTTGTCTCTCTTCCTGAGAGCATCACGTTGCATGTCTGTTGCTTGCCAACGAAAACAGCGTGAGTGCCCGGAGGACACGCCAAAGCTCACTTGGTTGTTGTGCTGTTCTTATCCTCAGTTACATCATTTTCTGTATAACACATTTATACAGTTATCTATGGGTTAATGCTTCGTCGTGGTACGGATGCAAGCCAGCAGGTCTTAACTGAAACGTGCAGCTAGAGGGAAAAATGAGTATATCTTTAGGATGCATTTAAAGCTTTCTATTCCTGAATCAGTATACCTGCTTGGATAAGACTCCTCTCGATGCCATTTGAGCACCAGCTGCTTTTTAGAAGCCATCCCTTGATAACTGTACATACCACCTTCACCTTCTGGGCCAAGCTAATCCCAGACATGCCTCATCTACATCGGCCCATCTGTTCAGCACTGGTGGTGTAACTGCTCTGTCCAAGGCCTGCAAATGTGATTAGTTAGAGATTACATCTCTGTGTGTGAAATGAAACTCCCCTGTCCGAATCAGAGCCCTGTGTTTACAAGAGAAAGGGATAAAACACTGAAGCGCTTTTGCGTCATCAGGTTCAATCCCTGGTCTTTCTCAGGTTGTGTTTCTCTGCTCTGCATTACATCACGTTCACTACACCGTTTATGGGAAATGTTCCTGGATGAAGCCGAAGTGTCTGTGTGTAACGACTTATAGGATGCAGCTCACCATTTGACTCCCTCTCTGAGTGAATAAGCAGTCTTCTTGTAGCCTATACATATTCTAGAGGCGTTTTGGTCTGCATCAAGCCTTTTCTCTGTGTGACCTCCAACCAGTGCTGTTGCTCAGTTGCCAGGGTAACTTTATGCGTGTGTCTGGCACATCTATTCAGCACAGATGGAACTGCGAAGTCACATGTCGTCACACTCTTCCTCTGATACCCAGGCTTGGCTCTGCCACCACAAGTACAAATACAAACCTAGTTATCTTTGCTCATTTTCTGCTCTGGACGTCCATGAAGTCATCCAACTTCTCTGTTACTACTGGGAGTAATATAAAAGGGGGGCCGTGCCTGACAAGCTGTTTTGGAACACTGATATTAACGTCGTGTAAGCTTGTGTGTTTGATGAAGACTTTTTATATATGAGGTGTTTCTAATGCAGCTGGCAGTTGTGTGAAGTGGGTGTTGTGAGCTTGGCTACCACCTGACTAGCTGACTGTGTGCATGACTGTGTGAGAAGGAGATAAAAGACAAGGATAATGCATGGCCTAGCTTTCACTTCAGACGTGTCAGAGGCAGGCGCTACGTTTCGGTGCGTAGGTTGAGCAATGTTTCTTTTTTGTTGTACACAACATTTGAGGAAGTTGTGCAAATGCTGCCTCTTATTGTTATGAGTGCATTTGCCATGTGGTTCCTGCCGTGTTGTAATCAAAGCTCTTGTTTAGGAGAAGTAGAGGCCAGCGAGAGTAGTCGGATATGGACGATATAGAAGCTGTTGAAGACTGTATATATACACACACACACACACACACACACACACACACACACACACACACACACACACACACACACACACACACACACACACACACTTGTGACTGATGGCTGAATCCCTCTCACACAGACAGACAAAACACACCCTGCTAAACACACGCCACAATAGGCCGAGCGGCGGCAGGAGGCCTGGAGCTTTGAGAACATTTCAGCCTGAGTTTAACCACTGTTGGGAGTGGCTCCAACATGAAGGGCCGTGCAGCAGTCCAGTCGCTCCACTTCCTAGCTTCCCGTTTGTGTTGCTTTGCTCTCAGTTTCTTTTTCTTGTTGCTTTCTAGTGGTGAGTGGGATCTGATGCTATTTTAGTCCTGTCTTGTCTGCCTGTGTTTTACTGTCTAATTATTAGGTAATATTGCTCACAAGGCGATGAAATATACTGCCTTCATCAACCCGCAAGCCCCTACTTCCTGTTCCTCCTCCCTTCCTCTGCTCATCTTCGAGGGGCTTTCTTTCTCTGTCAACACTTTTCAAATACATTAGCATGATTTTGTCTGAACACAAGGCGTACAATCTTTACTGTAACGTGTATGTCATTCAGGAAAATTAGGATTTAAATCAGGAAAAATCTGAACAGTGAATAAGCACACTGAACAAAACCTTTTGGTGCATGACAGTGTTTGATGCTCTGCAATAGTCTTTAGGTTTGATACCAACTCAACTTATAAACAGTTCACACACAGCTCAGCTCACACAGCTTATGGGTGTTAGCTGGGGTTGGTGTGTCAGGTTGAAGGTGTTTTAGGTCATGAGGTCAGGGGTCAAAAGTGAGTTCAGGGACAGGGCTATAGTAAAAGGCTGCAGCCTTTAAGGCATGCAGAATGTCAGCTCGTAGGGTCTCGTTCCACCTGACACTTCCAGGCTGGTCTTGCTGGTCTTTTGCCTCCTGTGTCATGTGGCATTTTTAGTCTGCGTGTGCAGAATACTCTCACCAGACGATGGTTCACCAGAGGACCAGAAGCAGCGTACGAAGCATGTATGCTTAAGAGAATATGGCAAGAAAGAGGAATATTTCTATGATTTACACATTTGGCATCAGTAACATTAAAATCATGAACCTGGATTTAAGCATTGAGGTTGAAAAAGGGTTCGAGGGTAGCTTTAGACAGGAAGGGAAAGTCCTGGTTTTAACCGTGGATATGAACAGGCAGGACAAAATATTAGGAACACCACTCTGTTTTATTCAGGCCTGTATATTTTTTTGGTCTGCCTGTATATGCATACGTATGAAACACACATAGTACATAAACAATACAAACCACACAACAAACAGTTAAAGAAATCACATCCGCACTGTTCCAAGCCAGTTAAAAAGGGTCCTAAATTGCGCCAGAGGGACCAGCTTGTCTCGTTTTGTACATTTCTTCAAATTGTTCAACTTTTATGGAGCGTAACATTGAGAAAGCCAGGTTCCCAGTCTCAGTATTAATATGTTGACTTGACCCTGGTGCAGTGCAAACTCGATCTGTAGCTAAAAAGATGTGTAAGATACCCAGGTGGATTGCCAATAAATGCTTTGTAAATGAGTAAAATACAGTGCTGTTTTTTTTCTCACTGCCAAGGTGTACCAAATATATAACTAGCAACTGTCCAACAGCATCATCCATCACACCACAACTCATAAACTCTGTCCTCCGGCTGGGACAAATAGAACTCTTGCCGAGTGAGTGCACTCGGATTCAGCAGCATTTAAAATATGCCTGAGCCGTAAGTTATATGACTGCTGCTCTTGCTACACTGAACCAATGTGTGTGCTCAGGTGGTTTGAGTAAAACGGGCGTCGGGACTGTTCTGGTGTTTTGTTCTACACATCCAGAATGAGGACCAGGCCAAAGCCCCCCCCACTGGCCCAATTTTACATAAACAGAGAAATGCCGCACCCTTCCACTTCCCCTGCATATTGTCCTGATCCGCCAATGTGCATCGGCACTGGAGACAAAGCTTTGTGGTCTTACAAACACAGCCTCATCTGTCTGTCTAAACCCTGAGTGCTTTGGTTCGGGACTTAAACTGAGAGCTGCTGTATGTCATGGAAACTTGTGAACTTGGTCCTGAACCCTGCCAAAGACAATACATCAGATACTGACAAACACGATTCCACCTCTTTTTCCTTCTCTCTCCCGATGCTCTCTCGTGGTCTTCCAGCATTTTCCTTTTGCGTTCCTTCCTCACCATCAGGCAGACCCATCTCAGGTCCTCGGAGGGCTTTTTGGCCTTTGAAACGCAGTGTATAAAAATGAAGCCTTATGCTCTGCACCTGTTCCGCTCCGATGTCTCTTTTTCACCATCCACCACGTCTTGTCACGATGAATGAAGAGTGATGATACACTTCTTCAGCAGATGTGTTCCTCTCCGTCTCAAAGAATCCATTTAGGTTTGTGTGACTGAGACAACCTGTTTCCTGTCGCCTTTGTCGGGTTGCCCACAGGTCGGGTCTTGACATGCAGGCGGAGACTTGCACTCACATGCCTCCAGTTGCGCACACTTTACATCACCAACTGTCAAACTGGGTGTTTATTCATTTCTTTCTCACCATTTTTTAAAAAATTCAACATGAATGCAGCCTGACCTTACATAAGACTACAATGAAACTCACATGGCTGCTTTTTCCATACAAGGAGGTTACCAATGTAGCACAGGCTGTGTTTAATACTGTTCAGCCGTAATACTAACAGTAGAAGAGTAGTAGCACATATAGTAGCAGTATATTTCAGAATGTTTGGTAAAGAAATTAAAAACATGTTCGTATTTCCTTTAATTATTTCTGTGAATAATAATAAGCTTTAACAGGGTACCTTTTATTCTTGGAACGTGGCAGTGCGTTGCATCTTCCCACGTAATGTGACAGTTACGCAACTTTTCTGAATTAATTTGTTTCATCCCACCTCATATAACAGTTGCAGTTTTTTAAATCATTTGATGTTGGTGTAAAGAATATCGGCAATATTTATGAATATTTTGCTTTTTTTTTTTTTTTTAATACGCAAAAGACTGCAGTATCCAAGTTTAGTGTGTGTTAACACACTGGCAACTGACAAAGTGTAAAGAACCCAGAAAGACTTGATGGACGGGATGAAGTTTGCCTTCACTTTGCATGTGAAAGGATAGCCTGAAAGTTTATTTGGCTGCCTTTTTTTGTCTTACAGTTAGAATCTGATAAAGCGTGCAGGGTTGGAAGGAGTTGTGAGGAGGAGAGGGAGGGTGACATTGCCGCTGGAAACAATGTATTTCCTATTTTTAGTCGATAGATGGATGTTTAGTAGCACATGCATCCTGTCTGTACTTGTCCTCCGAGAGGAGAAAGAGGCTCGAACCAGAAGCGTCTGTCTAACTCTGGCACATTTTGTAATGTGTGTGTGTGTGTGTGCATGCGCACAGACCGAGTAGCCCCTGGCCATGCTGCTCTGTGGGAGAGGGAGGGTCAGAAAAGGGGTGTGAGGGGCTCATTCAGGGAGAGAGGGGACGAGGGAGAGGGGGAGGGGAGCAGTGCAGGCGTTGAAGGGATACAGCTGTTTCTCCAGTCTCAGCTGTTGCTCTTCTTCCATTAGATGCAGGCTCAGTTTTCCTCTCTCTCCCTCAAACACACACACACACACACACACACACACACACACACACACACACACACACCATAACTGGAAGAAGCACACAGTGTAACATTGTTCTGCCTTGTGTGAGAACGATGAAAGAATCAATCTTTCATAGCTGCTATCAGATGGGAATAGTAAGTACTCGCCATGTTAGCGAGAGGGGCCGCCATGGCCAGATTAGGCAAAATCTGTCTCCCTGTCTTCTTGACATTTTGTTGCCGTTTCTCTCTCGTCTCTCACGCTGCTCTCTCTGCCTCTCCGTTTCGCTCTTCTGCCATGAAGTCAGCGTCTGGTTTCTTTTCTTCCACAGCCTTCGCCTCTGTGTGTGTCGGTGTCATGTTTTATTCCCCCATGTGACCTCCGACCCAGTGAACTCTCAGAGCAAACGTGTGTGCATGTGTTTGTTTGTGGGTGTAGTTCATGTCCCTCTCAGACCAGCTGTAGGTGACAGTTTGGATGTAGTCCTGCTTCTCATTCTTGCAAACACAAGTGTTGAAGTTGACACACTTTTTCATCCTCTTGTCCCGTTCTTACTCAATCCCTCCTCTGCCTTTGCCTCTCGGCAGTGCTTCCTTTGTGTTTTAAGTCGTAATTGGCCATTTTATCAGACCCTGGAGACAGGGCAATGCCATGTTCGGGTAAGTCATGCGAACAGCACTCTGTGTGTGTGTGTGTGTGTGTGTGTGTGTGTGTGTGTGTGTGTGTGTGTGTGTGTGTGTGTGAGCAAGTGTTAAGCTGTATGGGAGGCCTGTTATCTCAGTCGTGCTCAGTTAAGCAGGTTCAAAGTGACTTGAATTCTGGATCAAAACTAATCTTACAACTATAAATACTCTAAAGTTAACCTCACCAGTATCAGCAGCACAGGGTTATTCTCATTTGCTAAAGTTTCCCCCCCTCTTTGTCTCACTGATCACATATTCACACACAGGATGCACGACTAACAATAGCTTGCCTTCGGTGTGTTTGCTTTTAAAGACGCTGCAGAGTCTGACTTTCAGTGTTGGCTGGTGCTCTGCTCTTTTGGGTCAAGTATCTGAGCAGAGTAGGCCAACCTAAAAGAGGACAGAATAACATGTTGTAGGAGGATGAGCTCATTGTTGTGGAGATGATATGTTTTACTGTTGTATCTGGGGAATGGATGACTTGATGGATTGTACTTAAAAAATGGTCTGATAGTAGAATACAGCAGGATGAGAAGCACTCCTTTCTGTTCTTTTTCAGTAGAGCTGCTCTTTAATCTCATTCTACCTCATAAAAGCACCTCTTAAAATGTTATATCGCTGTCCAAGTTGGGCTGCAGGGTGGGCAGGACCTGTAAGCAAGCAATCCTCCCACAAGATGGCTACAACATGTGTGCGACTTGAAGTGTTTGTTTGAGAGCTGTTAAGAAGACCTTACGTCTGTTTGGCTGATAGGAGCAAGCTTACACAGTGTTTGTCGATTAGTCTCCACCTCAGCCAGTCTCCGGTGCCTGGAGGTGCAGAGTTTGTCCTTTTTAGAAAGAAGGTATTGTTGTACCAGGGCTCTGCGTGTGTGAGTGTGTGTGTGTCCTCGCATAATTGTACAGTTTGTCAGGTTGCAGCATGCCATGTCTCTTAAGTTTGTGTCTCACTCAAAAGCCAGAGGGCCCACAAGGCACCCAGTCCAGGGAAATGCTATGTGTCTGTCTTTCATGATAGCATCAACGCGAAGGTGAAAGAACCAGATTTTGAGTGTCAGACAAAGGAAGGAAGCATCAGGAAGCTTTGTTCAAACACCATCTGTTTACTGAAGTCCTGTTATATGCAGTGATTTGAACTCAAAACAGAGGGAAGATGATAAGAGCCAGAGGACACACACTCACACACACACATTTTGCCTTGCACATTTAACAATGAGAAATTGTTTACAAGAAATGATAAGGTTTTCCTTTTTAGTGTGTGACTCAGAAATGCCTGAACTTGATGAAAATCAGGTTAGAGAAAAAAAAAAAAATGCTGAAAAAACACTGGTTGTTGAATGGAATAGTGTAATTATGGTTATAATCTAAGTTGACCAGCTTGTTTGGGGACATAAATAGAAGAGATGGAAATCTTAGGAAACACGGTTCTTGCAGTCCTAACTGCAGCATCAGTCCTGTCGAAAAGTTAAGTGTTTGTCCAGAGAGCTGCAGCTCTTCACCACTGGCTAAATATGTCCACTGTAAATTTGTATGCCAACTTCCAACCTACGTTAAAACCAACACTAAGCCACTTCCAGCGACTATCACTCAAGGTTTTCTGTGGTTTGCCTGCCTCAGTGTAAGCCACACATTTCAGTGCACTGCCTGAAAGGTTTTTGCTTTAAACCGCAGCTTACAGTAAGTGTTGCCTCTGCATTACCAGCATGAGGTTTCAACACTCACTTTTTTTTCTTTTTTTTTTTTGCTCTTTTGTGTTGTTTTTAAGTAAACCCTCCTAGGCTGTTTGAATGTTGTTTGAATAAGCTATCTCGCTCTAAACATGCTGCCTTAGATTGAGATAGGCCAGAAACCTCTGCACTAATCTGCTGTGACCATAACTTCAGATGGTATACTTACAGTGCAGACTCATAACAGCGTGTACTGAAAACAGACTTTGAGACATGCAGCAGTTACACAGACGGTCATGTGGTATAATCATGAGACTTTAATAGTCGTAATTAAAAATTAGGGCTAGGCTGGACTGAAACCTTTCGTGTGATTAGTTAGAAAATGCAAGCTGCAGGTTGTCAAGATGTCTTGTGAAAATGCGGTGAATCCTTCCTCCAATCGTTCAGTCTGCTGCGATAGTTGTGCAGCCAATATTCAGATGTTCACTGCTGGCACTGCAAATGCCAGTTTGTAGCAATTTAAATCACCTTTGTTCACTCAAATTAGTGACCTTGACTGTTAGGGATGCTCAAGTTGATACTAAACGCTATTACTAACCAACCCTTTGGGTCGTCTATTGACACATTGGGTTTTACATGTGCCTTCCCCATTTTGGAAACAGTAGAGCGTATCATATTCTGCATGAAGTCCTCCAAGATACAAGAGAGGAACCGATTGATTAATCTGATGACTATAATACTAGTCGTCACATTTACTGCCAGTTGTTAAAATAGCTTCCAAGCTTTCAAGGATGCACCCTCATGACCCGAATCTTTTGAAAACCTCAACCGTCAGGTCAAAACAAACTTACTGGCCGGGTTTACATGTCAGCCTGAGAAATGATTACAATTACATGTCAACCTGAGAAAGCTTATAGTGTTTGTTCTGCCTGTGGAAAAAAATCTCTCCCCCTCTCCTCTCTCTCTGTCCAGAAACATTGAAAGGATGGTTACCTCAGTAACAAGTAAACCAACATCTCTACTGTTAACCTGTCATTTTATCTGATCCCACAGTGACCTGAAAGATGTATATTGCGGCATAGCTGGATGTTATTTTTTTGTGACCCTTTCCACATTATTGCCACTTGATTTGACGTCGCTTGCTGTCAAGCTGAGAGCAAAAGTTGTGCTTACTCTCATAAAGAAGTGGGAATGTTGTAGCTTAGTGACTCGCCGAGTGCAGTGAGAAGAAATATTATGACATCATGATGACAGCCGAGACAATTTAATGAAGTCTCAGTGTTTTCAATCTGCTGGTCCACTTCTTGGTTCTAATTGGATAATCATCCATCCATCTATCCATTGCCGATACCCGACTATCTCTTTTCGGGGTTGTGGGGGGGCTGGAGCCTATCCCAGCTGTCAACAGGCGAGAGGCGCGGTACACCCTGAACCAGTCGCCAGCCGACCGCAGGGCAGCATATACAGACACACAACCGTTCATGCTCACACTCACACCTAAGGACAATTTTAGAGTCACCAATTAACCTAATGAGCATGTAATTGGTCTGTGGGAGGAAGCCGGAGTGCCCGGAGAGAACCCACGCATGCACGGGAAGAACATGCAAACTTCACACACTGGGATTGAACTGGCAACCTTCTTGCTGAGCCACTACCTGCTGCTCCACCGTGCCGCCCTTGGATAATCATGACATCACTTATCTATTGCATTGTTGGACCAGGATTACAGTGTTGGATCATTGTGCTCTTATGCTGCTGGCTGTCTGTGCAGGAGTCTCAGCTCCGCTTACATTTATCTCTTCATATGTGCACACGCACTTATGCAGAATGCCCTGCCTTGCCCCTCACATCGAGATGGTTTTGTCTATATATCCGGCACACAGTGTCACATTCAGCATGAATTGGTGTTTGCTCAGTCTCCATGAGGAAGTTTTACAGCTGTGGGTTTGTCTTGTGCCAATCCTCAGAGGCTCATAGAGGAAGACATAGAGATCGTATCAGTTTCCTCTAAACATTACTGCTCTGACTGACTGCTCTGTTGCCTTGTATTGTTAGCCTGCCCTTTCCTTGTTAATAGTCCGTGCAGGGAATGACCGCAGACATCGCTGCTGCTGCCAGCTCCACACTTCCTCTGCCCCCCCCCCCCCCCCCCTTCCCTTTTCTCCCCCCATGGCTCATTTGTCACCACGCTCAGGTCGCCCAGTCTTCGGCAGTGGAGTTGAACTTGGGCCGGCCTGCCTGCCTGCTCCCATTTGGGCCACAAATCAAGGCTGAAGCCAGCACACGCAGAGGCCGAGGCGTACTCACAAACTGTAGGCCATCGCTCTGCCCACACGTGACAGCCTGCTGCTCTGGAGCCCTGCCACATGCCGCTACTCACAAGCCTGGCGCTGTAGCCTGTCTTTGGCTCATTTGATGAATAGCCAGATACTGTTATCAAGACCAGTTGCGCCCTTGTATTAGCTCTCAGTAGGAGTAGGTTTTTAGTATTGATTGCTGCTTCTAGCTGCAGGGTTTATTGAAGCTAGGTGTTATCTAGGTCTGTGAGAGTTGTGTGTACCAAGAGCGTCTGTATCACGGGGGATCTGCCAGGAGAAAGGACAGAAGTGGGGGCAGGCATGAACTGCTTGTCTGTAAAGCCTGGGCTCTAATTATCAGCTGGAAGAGCTGTGGGGATTGAGGAAGAAGGGGAGAAAGGAAGGGAGAGAGAGGGAGAGTGAGAGGCAAGCGCATCTAAAAAAAGCCTAATCACACCCCATGGTGCAAGCTGCTGCTACAACACCGATTTAGAACTAGTGGAATTTCACAAACAGAGTAGACAAATCAACCTAAACTAGCTTTAGTTGCATGTGCGCGATTTTAACGACATCTGCTTAATGTGCATCACGTCATCTGTATGTTGTAGCTCAGCTGACCTTCCTTTTGCCTCCGTGTCCATCCAGCTGACAGACCTGGTGACAGTATTGAATTGTCCATGCAAATGTGAATTGTGCGTGCTGAAAATAAAGCTTTCATTATACATCAGGACTAATTACTGTGTGGCCGCGTTCACAAACAGGCTGCTGACGACCGTGTTTGTCATCACGTAGACGTGTCAGTTGTTTTTGCTACTTAGCATATCCCCTCCACAGAAAACCAGTATGGTTGTCGAAGAAAAGGCAACACAATAAAAGACATTGCATTTCATTTTACCACAATCTGTCAGACCTCGTTGCGACGTCTTATTTAGTTGAAAGCCATACAATGAATAATGACCGTATGGCATTTAATAATCATGTTATTTAGAGTTTGCTGTTTTCAGCTGCTCCCAGAATCCAAGTGAGGTATATGAAGCTCATCCATCACACATAACTAGTAGCCTTCTGTGCACCCATGTGACTGGGGATGGGGATGGGGGTGGAGGGGGGTAAGCAGTCCTGGAATTGGGCCTGTATTTGCTGCTACAGAACTACCGGCACATTGGTTTTTTGCCCTTGTAGTACCTCCTGGTTTATGCAATACACATAAAACCATGACTTAAAACAACCAAATCAAAACTCCATCATCATTTGTATTAGCTGTAATAGAAATTACATTACTGAGGCTACAGTTAGTAGCATTAGTGGTCACAGAGAGTCCCATTTTCTTCATGGTCACATGCTATACTTCATAACGTTTAATTTGCCTCACTGTTGGAAGCAGCCCCCAAGCATTATAGTATTGCCTTTCTTTTTGTAATTAATCTTTATGCCTCTTTAGAGCTTTTTTTTCAGTTGGTTTTCACTCTCAGAAAACTGCAAAACTGAATTTGTGAATACTGGACAACTACAAGATCGCATATAACCTTATGATGTGCTCTACACTGAAGGACATTTACTGTATATATAAGAAAATAATACATGCATATATGCTCGTCATGAATTTACATGTATTTTCACATGGGATGTGCAGTACTCACACCAGAATATGTTACATAAGATAAAAGGCACACTCTGTGCCTCTGCTGGTTAAGAGCACTGGCACATTTCTATTTTCATTCGTGGACTAATGACGAGCAAAGAGGAAAAGAAAGAGCTGCAGATCTACTTTCAGCTTTGAAATTGTCTTGCTTTTTAAGACCCACCGTGCCCTTGGTACTTGGGTATGTGCCCTTGGGTTTTCCTTCGAGATCATGCTTATTTCCAGTCACAGACAGGCCTAAATATTCATGAACGGATGGCCCAGTATGTTAGAGGGCAGAGAACAGTTGGTCTGTGTGGGCTCACTGGGTTCATTATCTATTGATTTTCTAAAAAAAAAAAAAAGAAAAGAAAAGCTTTTACTGTGAAACGGCACCATAAAATTATTTTCTTCCTCTTTTGCATCACGCTGCTGTGATAAATCACACATGCACAGTTAGCTTGTGTATTTGCGTTGCAATATCTTCTCACTTCCTGTTGGATTCCTCATAATTATAAACCTGTTCTGTGTGTCAGAATTAAAATGATGAAACCCTGTTGTGGGAAGGACAGATGGAGAGCCTTAGGCAAAAACCGTTATTGAAAATTTGAGCAAATGGAGCACGTGGCTTTTATGTACGTATGTGTTGGCCATAGAGTCGTAGCTCTTTGTTTTCCCTGCCCTTCCCTCACAGTTATCCTCATGAAAACATCCTCTCTTCTGGTCCAAAGCTCAGCTGCCTGTCCACTTATTGACCTCCAGAAGCATCTGAACATCAGTGGCATGTTAAGTGATGGTGTGAAGGGGCTGTTAGTCATGTAGCCTAGACAGCAACACACACACAAACACACACACACACACACACACACACACACTCACACACACACAGACACACCCACCATTGTCCCTCTGCAGGCAGCGCCACCAACCTCTGCTTGAACAGCCAACCTGCTGAGTGAAAGCAGTGTATATCGAGCTGCTGTGACATGCAGCCACATGCTGTGTTTCTGTGTATACATGCAGGTTAGAGAGTGTGTGTGATCAATCCGGCAACTCTTAAGTCCAGATCAATAGCGTTCTCCCCGGGAGGCTTGACAATAGCCCAGGGAAAGCGAGAGCCTCGATCTGGTCTTTGATGCCGCGGCATTACTGAAACACCACCAAGCAGCTCTGTGGTGATTAACAGGCTTCATAAAAGAGACGGCCAAAGTACAAGAAGGCTCTTCTTTTCCAGTTCCTGTAAAACTGGAGTGAAAGGGAAGGACAGAGAGGTGGAGAAACCCCACATTTCATATCTGCTTTGAAACGTCTTGAAAACCCACAGGTAAAGGGGGTTAAATTTAAACTTGTTTGGCCCACTACACTGTGTCCCCTTCACATGACAATGAGGCCTACTACAATATGAAAGATAATTTGCCTGAAAGATAACAGCTTTGACTTTGAAGGCCCACAGCTCCCACAGCGTGAATGCCCTGATTGTGTGTGTGCTGTGTGTATTAAAAAGAAGAGGAGCGCACAGCTTAATGGGCTGCCACATCCCTCACTGCTCAGCTCAACACACTGACCTACTTTGGCTGCTTGACTTTGGTGCATCTGCGGCATGCTTTTCAAATGCATCAAGGCCCGTCGCTGCTAGGCGAAACAGAAGGCACGCGTCTGTACAGTGCACGCGTTGTGCAGAGAGTGACAGCGAGGAGGGTACGATGGGTTTTATGTTGAAGCACAGGGGAGCAAAAGAACTTGATTCTCACTTCTTCTCAAAGGATTGTGCAGTGAAAAGGCAAGTATGACGTCTAGCAGTCTTACTGCGAGTGCTATGTTGAAGGATGTGTGTGGTTGCCTCACACACAGATCGAGAGGCTTGCAGAACTGCAGCGTGTTAAAAACAAGGCTACAGTACCGCAGGCAGCGACTAACAGAGTTGTCAAAGCTGGTGAAGTCACACATGGCGCTCAGTTAATGCTGAATGTTACACATGTGCGACCCTTTATTCAGTCTCACATCTTGTGACCTTCACACATTGTTGGTCTCTCTCTCCTCTCTCTTTATCTCTAATCCCTTATGTTTGTGTATGTCTATGTGGTAGCGTGTTAGCGCAGAGATGGGGTAGTGAGTAAACATGTATACACATAGAAAAGTAAATGAGATTAAGGCTTGGGAACAGTCTGGTGCGCTTTGTCTTTGAATGCCAGGTTCTATCTGTGTTTCTGCTGCATAGACTCACCTGGGATGCGCTGGTTCTTTTTTGTCTTGGCTACCACATAATAATAAAAAATGTCATTATATAAATCTTACATCACAGTCAGGTTGCAACCCATGTGAGCAGAATCAATATTCCAAAAATATTTGCCATGCTGCTTGGTAATTTAATCTCTCCAGATAATATTTATCTGAGGCCTTTTCACCCGTCTCACCTGTTGATAACCTTTTTGTGATGGTGTTGGCACAGTGGTGTTAGTAGGACTTATTTTCATTATCATAATCTGCTGATTGTTTACTTGGTTAATGAATCAATCTTTTGGTCTGTAAGCAGTGGAAAAAGCCCATCAGGTGATATTTTGTTTTGTCTGACCAAAAGTCCAAAATACAAGAGATTAAATTAACTATGATAAGGCAAGATTACATTTAAGGAGCTGGGGTGGTCACATGTTTGCCTTTTTCTTGAAAAATTACTTAAATGGCCTTTACATGTGACAAAACAGAAGCTGGAAAAAGAAGATTTTTGGTGTTTTTGCTTGAAAATTAGCTTAAATAAATTGATCATCAATCAGCTGCCGATACATTTTCATTTGACCAACTGATGAATGTACCACTCCTTCCCCCCACTGCTACAAACACTGTCAGAAATGCACTATATGCTCTGATTACTTCCTGGAAAATCCTTATTGTCCATGAATCCAAAACAGACTGATAGTTTTGTTGTGAAATGAGGTTGAAGTGAGGAGGAAGAGACTAAGGACATGCAGAATGGAGGTGGTGGAGACCTGTTTTCAGGGCCACTGGAGACCGGAATGTAAAGGGTCAGTGCAGCATGTGGAATGCGTTGTCATGTGCACAAATGCGCCTGCATGTGCATGATGACACGCGAAAACACTGCACATTGTGCCCTTCGATGATGAGGCTTGTCATGCTGCAAACGCCTTTTGTGTTTGAACTGCAGAATGTATGTGAATGTCAAGAAGCAGTCTGGCAGCATGAATAGAGGGAGGAGGAGGCAGCAGATTCAGGGAGGCCTGATTCAACAGCACCTGCCATGCCGTGTAATGAGTCACATTTTGCTTAACGACGACACATCCTCCGCTACAAGCCCCAGCATGAATCACTCCACTTTCTGTCACTCTTCCTCTGTTATTCTCTGCTTCCTCCTCTAATCCCCGTCACGTCCCCTGAAGTCTTATCCCGCTGATGTCCAAACAGCCAACAGTCAGCCCATGCACACCTTTCCGGGGATCCCAAACACACGCCGACACCTTATCACTACCGGCGCGATGCTCCATCCGCCGGCCATGTAAACATTCCCCGTACTTGAACTTCAGTAAGCGAAGCATGAGGACCCAACCACGTGGAATTATTCCACCAAAACACAACACATTTCAGCTCTGCTCACTGTCAAAGGTGCACGGATGTTGCCAGGAGCAGAAAAGGGGGAGACTCTTACATCAGGAGCTCTGGATAGAGAGGGCAGTGACTCAGAGGGAGGGGGTGTTGTCTCGCTGTGTTTTCTTGAAGTAGCATAGCTGGAGGTGTGGGCGTCGTAAGGAGCTGTAAAATAATGAGATGTAAAGTAGCCCGGGATGGTTGGGATCATGGCTAACAGGGAAGCTCAGACAAAAGGGCAGAGTGACTGACAGCAGACGAGCACAAACAAGCTGATGCCGCGGGGTGTTTACACTGCTCGGGTATGGACTGCTCAACGCTTTGTTTTGTGACAATGACACACTATAGATGTGAGCGCGCTCTCTGTTAAGGTAGCACACAAAGATATGTTATTTCTGTATTCCTCGCACAGACTGGCTGTTATAAGACTTACCTGAAGCGGAGCTCTGGCGAGGTGTTTTCTTGGTCAGATGCGATCTTTGAAGGAATGTAAAGGCTTGTGTCAGCAAAGGTTTTAAGTTTACTTTGGATAGTGGAAATCTTAATCCACTGTTTGTCCTGCTTGTGAGCTTTGTACCCCCATCCAACGTAATAACAACGTGGAGGGGATGAGAAGATCTTAGCCCCCCCACCTGATGGCTAAAAGCCAGCTACTGTCTGCCAACATGCTGCACTTTGCTGGAGTCCCACACATCTCCAACACAGGTTTGTATTTCTGAGAGTAGTGAGACACCTGCTGGCCAATGTGTGTCATGTCATCATGTCTGGAGGCAGAGAGCAGGATGGGATTTATGCTCGAATGCACAGCGAAGTCAGCTGCAAACAGTTTGGGACATAGTGAACATGTCCACTGGTAAATCTTTAGTATTCAAGTCAGTGTATAAATAACTCGCATAAATAAATCAGCATGGCTGCTAAGGATTTCACTGTTGTCTGACTTTTTATAGGTGAAATCATGACTCGATTACTTGTAAAACACGGAATTAAATGTGATTATTTTGGATTTATTATTCTACTTCCAGCTTAATGCTTTGAAGTTATAAGGTACAGGTGCTCTAATGGTCATATCTCTGGAGGAAGGTTGACTCCAGAGTTAAGATTACTTCTCTCAAACTGTGCCCTCCATTTCTTTCCTGCAGTGAGCTCATGGTTGCTAAAACTGATTGTCCAGAAGACGCAGCACAAAAGTTTCCACTAGAACAGATGCTACAGATCTTGTCACTGCAATGGCTGGTGGTTTGCTAATCAGATCAGCCATTGGATTTTTGGCTACGTTCATTTCTCATGGGTGCGTGGGTTTTCCTCATGTTCAGAAGAATCATGCTGCCTTCCTCTCTCCTCTCTCTCTCCTGCTTTTGTTCCTTTCACGCAGACGACAGGAGTCAGCCTCAGAGAAAGACGGGACCCGATAGACAAAGACAGCAAGACCGATACAGTACAGCTAACCTCACGTACAGCACTATGCGCATCTGACACACAACTGGTGAGTATGGCCTTGTCTTTGCAAGGAAAGCTTATTTTTAGAGGTGTGGTGGCGGCACAGGTGTGTCTGTGTGCCTGCAGGGTTGAATTCTAACTGATATTCTTTAATCAGTTTGGTCTAACCACAGTCAGCGGAGCAGGCATGACTGTACTTTGCTTATTGTGTTAGATAAACAGGAGCTCGGCCTCCTCAATTGTGGCATAATCATGCTTATTTTGGCTCTTCTCTAACTTGTATGCAGTTTTGGGACCGCTGTAGTGCGTGACCCTGCCTGCTCCCCCAGCACAAATTCACTGTGTGTGAGTGTGTGTGGACGTGTGCTCGCTGCCTGTGATACCTGTCTAACAGCTGAATTGGCTTTACTTTTCTTGTTGATCAAAGGCTCTCTTACCGTCATCTTGACTCAAGCTGAACTAAACATGCCACAGCCTGGCTCAGAGTGAGTTTGGGCTTTTAGTAGGTGCTAAAGTGCACTGCTGATAGTCTGTAAAAGATAGTCCTGAGCTATGTGGGGTGCTTGCATGCCTTACTCTAACATTAAAAGCCTTTAAACGGGCTGTGTGTTTGTGTGTTAACTGTTAGCAAAACCCCCAGGTGATATTTTATATCATTGTCAGGGGGGACCTCAGACAAAATGAGAAGAAATACATAGGCATTAGACCAGGAAGTGAGGTAATTCCAGATGAATGACAACAGGCAGACCCAGACTTGTAAATGGAGACTGGCTGTTGCTTCCTGTGCAATTATGAACTGCTGTCACAAGCAGTGCGAGCAGAGTTGACATGATGTAGTGGTGTTTACTCTTGGTTTAGCAGAATGCAACTGTGGAAGCAAACTAATGGCTCTTAAAGCACAGGCCTTCCCAGCTTTAGCCATGAGCCAGCCAAAGACACAGACTGACAAGACACACACACACACACACACACACACACACACACACACACACACACACACACACACACACACACACACACACACACACACACACACACACACACACACACACACACAGGCCTGCATTGTCAAATACACAAAGGATGCCTTTGCTGGCCTTTAGTATTCTGAGAAGCTTCCTTTTTTTCATTACTGTCTGTCTGTGTGCTTTTGGCTTTTCGAGTCTCTGAGGTGTTTTCACAGGCAGAGGAAAATACTCAGGAATATTAAAATATCATCATTGAGCCTCCGGTCTTAACATTCATGATGAGCAAACGCTTGAGCCATGTCTCACTGTGTTTCCATCACTCCTCACGGTCATTGAGGCTCAGGTTGGGATGTTAAGAGAAGAACACGGGCGCTCAGTTGTCTTTTTTCAGGGTGCTTTGTGAGGAAAATGTCAGCGGTTTCAGGATTGGTTACATTCATTTGAAGAAGACAATGAAAATGACTCTTGTGCAACATTCAGTAATTGATGCTCACGCTGAAAGTGCTTATTGATTTTCTGAATGCCAGAAAAAAACGTGACAATGTTGAGAATTGATTGAATCGTTTAAGTCATATATAAAGAAAACAAACAGCTTTGAATACCTTTGTGTGTTGTGTTTGTGTGCCCTTTTGGGCTGTGGTAGCTTGCGTTGTCCATGGCCGTTTCTCAGTACCAAGTACGCCAAGTTTGGACTTACGAACTAACTACTTTTAACATCCACTTTCTCACATAAAATAATCTTAAAACCACATTCCGTACTACTAAAACAGCAGTATTTCGAAACTTGTAACTTATAGTTGTGAGTCCTCTCCTCCGCCACCGTTGCTACGAAATGCATTCTGGGATACGTGGCTGCCCCAGGTCCACACAAGTCACCACCCGATGCATCCTCGATTAAAACGGGAGGTGCAAGAACACATCCGGGTATTTGACTGCACTTGGTGAGATGTGGACTTTTGAATTGGAACAGTACTTGGACGGAGACTGATGACGTTTCTCAAGTATACAAGAACACAAGTACAGAGAAGAATGCATATTGAGAAAGGCCTTATCTGTCACTGTTGGTACTGACAGTGGCATGAATGACGTTCATGGCATGAGTGCTTAAATACTCAGTATTAACTAATCAGCTTGAATACTTGGTACTCACACTAACGAACCCAGACACATATGAATAATCCTTGTTTTTCCTAATGATTGTGTTCATTCGAGCAACTCGTTCGTGCTCTTCTGCCTGTTTAAATGTAGTTATTCTCGCTTAGCAAGATCTTTTTCCACAGGGGGAATATTTGCACACTTGGAGGCAAGCCCTGGCCTTAAAATGGCTTAGCCTCTGCAAAAGAAAAGGTGGCAGCTGCGAGCTTGTGTATGTTCGTACAGTTAGCGACCAAGTTAGGGTGTGTGGCCCGCTGGCACAGATGTTCTTATCGTTGTTGTTTCTCGTAGTGACAGGGATGTTGAAAACAGCAACATGCAGACAGCAGAAGTGGTGGAGAATGCCACCTGAAATAGGCCCCCGGTGGTTGGGTAATATCCACCGTCTACATCCGGCGGGTCAGACTAAAATGTAGTGAGAGCACCTGTTTATTTTGAGGATGAACACATTCTGCTCTGGTAACCAGTTGACAAAATAATAACAAAAGAAAACCTTGTCTGTGTTTAGTGGTTAAATCCAGTCTGTAGAGCCACTGAGCAGCAGTGGGTCATACTCTAGTGTCTGTGTAAGCAGGTTAGTGTTGTGGCTCTTACTGACAGCTGCTTTCTCCAAACCCCTTTCACAGAAGATCTCTTCCTAATGCTCGGCCTAAGCTCCTTCTGTCCTGTGGAGTAAATGACATTCACAGGCCCACTGGGGCAAACGCTGATCCTGTCAACACTTTCACCACCATCTAATGTTCAGTCATAACTCACTTTCTGAGACTGAATCACCTCTGTAGTTGACTTAGTCACTTATAATGATGAGCTGAGCCTGAGGATGCTTGAATTAACATGTTTCAGCCAGTAGATGGTGCTGCTGCTCCAAGCTGATCGATCAGTCTGCTTTGTTTGCAGGTGATAATCGTCAAGATGTGATGCAACATGTACTCACTGTGGCATATTTTGTGTGTGTGTGTGTGTGTGTGTGTGTGTGTGTGTGTGTGTGTGTGTGTGTGTGTGTGTGTGTGTGTGTGTGTGTGTGTGTGTGTGTGTGTGTGTGTGTGTGTGTGTGTTTGTGTGTTTTGTTTTTTGTTTTTTTTTTCAGAGGGCCGGGCGGGCTTTGCTGCAGCTGAGGATGATGAATGGTCTCCTGCGCTAGAGCTAGATGGTGTGGGAATGATGGACCTCCCTAATGGTCAATCAAGCATCACCACCACCGCTGCAACAGTCTCTGAGGTGAGACCACGCCCTCTCGCTCGACCCCCATCCGCTCCTTTCAGGAGCTCATCTTCAAAAGCTTCTCCAAGCACTTTCCATCACTGAGAGCTTTCGTACATGTTCAGAATGTGACAGGATGTGTGTTTTTTCTGACTGAAAAGCCATGTTGGTTTAACCTAGGGTTGGGCGGTAATCCAGTAATAAGGTATCCCGCGGTATCTAAAAATAGCAACGGTATCAGTTTCATTACCGTCATTAAAAAAATGCTGCGCATATAGGTCTATAGGGGTCTAACATAATTGTAGCATCGTCATAGCAAAAATGAAGTCCACTCCGAATTTTTACTCGAGAAAAAGGTGCAAAATTACATGCTAAAAAAAGAATCTGAGCAGTTTTGCAGATGTTTTAACACAGGTATGTCCAGGCGCTCATATGGGCGCATCTGGGCAGAGTACCGTTATCTCGTCCAAGCATACGGAGAAACTCCTCTGTTGAAAACACTTTTTCAGCCTTTTTTCTGCTTGCTATTGTTCTTAGCTCTCATAAAAAGACAAAATGCAAATAAAACAGTAAAGTAACACTTTGGGCTGCTCAGCAGAGTCCTCTGTGAGCGCTCTGCTCCTTCATGAGACGGAGCGGTGAAACTAACTGCGTAGTTATGCCGATCAATAGCCCAGCGACCCGCCCACATTCACCATAGAAACACCAATGACCATCCAGCAGGAAGTAAGCCTAGAGATAGGTTATTGCATGAAGAGCGCTCCCTCCACTCTAGAAACCCCCTCCTCTTTATGTAAACAAGCAGGACCTTCGTGATTGATCTCAAACTAACACAGAGTCATAGGAGGAGACATTAGCAGCATTTTTTCGAGCTGGAATATAACTTTTGACCACTAAACAGCAAAGATAAGACATACTGTATGGTTTAGCAAAGTTTGTTTCTGCTACTCTTTGGCTGCTAGCTCGCCGAGTTGTCGTCGCACAGTGAGGAGGCAGACATCTTCGTCATCATCAGACTCTGTGCTTTCATATGATACCGGCCTTTTGTGGTTTGTGTAAAGTAGTGAAATCAGCAGATGCCGTAAGTTTGACGTGCGCAATTTTCTTGTTTTCGTTACATGCGCACATAATTTTGTGCGCTATGAATTATGTTTCGTTTGGGTGGCAGTGCTTAGTAGAGGCTTTTAACTGAGTTTCTCCCCGTCATTCAGCTTTGCTACAAGTTAGGATTGGTGCTTCCTCGCGTGAGCATTGACCATCTGAACTGCGCGCATGTCACGCTGCCCTGCAAAGTGATTTTTAATTAGTCACGGTAATACCGTAAACCCCGGGAAAATGTGGGGAAAGTTTGACGGTATCAAAATTTTTATACCGCCCAACTCTAGTTTAACCCCTTCAGGCCTCACATACCTCACCTCTCAACCCCTCTTTATAACCTTGTTCTTGTAACAGCAGAGCCATCATTCCTATTACCTTATAATGCAACTGCGTGTGTGTGTTTGTGTGTCTGTAATTGTCCTCCAGAAGAGCAGCAGCTCAGAATCTCTCAGTGATAAGGGTTCTTCAGACCTGAAGAAGAGTTTTGACGCTGTTGTGTTTGACGTGCTGAAGGTCACCCCTGAAGAATATGCAGTAAGTGAAGTTTAAGTGTTTGTGTCTATGAGCGCGTCTGTCCTCGTCTGGTTAACCTGTATGTTCGAGCGTTTAAAAATGAAATGTTTGGTAAGCACAAATTTGATGTGCTGACTTGAGGCAGGAGGAGTTGTGATGATGGAGGAGGAAACGGGGTCAGAGTTTGGATCAGTAATAATTGATGATGTTTGGCAGTGCCAAGCAGCCACTGATGGATTTCCCCCAGGCTGCCTCTGCACAAACCCTCCATGGCAGCTGTGACCAAACAGAAGTCAGAGTTTCTCTTGGATTATCTTTACCTTGTTGTTTGGAGTAACGTTGCTCAGGATTTTCCCATAATTACTCAAATATAAGCATGTTCCTCATTGTGTCTGTACTCTTATTTTAGTGCTTTGATATTTGTCCCTTGGTCTGCCCCATTCAACCACAAGAGGGCACTCTTTATCTTCTTTTCCCCTCAAGTGTCTTCATATCCCTTCTCTCATCAGTACATCAAAGCAGCTCTAGGTGCAGTCAATGAAGTGTCACAAAAGGTATAAAGGCCACATGACAGTGTGCCACATGGCAGCGCGCTATCAGTGAAATTGTGCAAAATGTGCTCGTTTTGTTTTTTCGCTTTCTCCCGATCTGAACATAGCAAGTCTAACATCTGTTGTATTTCATCTCCTCCAGGGCCAGATTACGCTCATGGATGCTCCTGTGTTCAAAGCCATCCAGCCAGAGGTGAGCTGCTTTCAAATCAGTAGAGGTGTTGACGGCTTTATCCGGATGTCATTAGTGTGAGAAATCAAGCAGGGCTGTTGAGTTAGTTGCTCCTTTCAAAACACATCGTTGTTATTTTTGAAGGTGGGGGGGGGTGACAGACTGACACATGTTCCCTCACATCTGAAATTATGCAGTGAGAATGCACACAAAAGGGAAAGGTCCAGTGGAAAATGTACACCATTGCAGATGTGTTTGATTGTGAACTTGCTGTCTCCGTTCGCCGTCTTCCTCCCTCTGGCTCTCTCTCCTCTCTCCCATGTAAAACGTCCATGTGGTTGACGTCCCTGTGCGCTGCTATGCTACGAACAGCTGTGATTTGAACTCCCACATAGAGCCACATGTCATAACTATGCAGGAAAAGGCCATCTGCGTCCTGCACACCTTGTCCGTTGCCTCAGTGAGGTCGAGTGCATGCTTTCCTCAGTTTTGGATTGTCAGGCCCTTCTTGACAGCAGCCATGTATAACCTGTGTTTAAGGTTGGCCACTGTGGCCTTATAAAAGCAGTATGCAGACCACAGCCCAGTGTGGTGTGGTACAGTCTGACTGCATATTGCATATGTGCAACACTTGTCTCAGTCTCAGCTCACAGCACACACACGCACTCCTCTGGCACGATTCCCAGACCCCTGCTTTGATTTAATTTAAATAACAATAGTGTAGCATGACCTTTTTGAGTCTTGTAAATAGTTTGTTTTGTCTGAGTAATGGAAAAGACTCAAGTTCCCGTGTAGCTTTCGTCAGGTCTCGTCTCTGGAGAATTGCTCTTTCTTCACTCGGAGGGAAGTCATTGACGTCGTCTGGACTGCAGCCCCGTTGTCTTAACTGAACAGGGCCAAGCTTGCTCATAGGCCACTGAGAGGTTTATAGATGCAAACATGCTCCTGTGCTCAGTCTGGTTTGACTGACTGACCAACTGAGTGGGTTTTATGAGCCTAATGAAAAAGTGCTCCTGCATTTTTGTCCAGTGCAACAATTTAGCGAAAATAGTGGCTCAGGGTGACGTTTTAAAGGGTCAGGTGCACGGGGATGTGGTTTCACTTCTCGCTTCAAGAGGGTGAGAGACCTGAAGTGAGAATGAAGAAAAGATGTCGGGGGAGGCAAAGTGAGCAAGAGGAGAGGAAGTCACTGGCCTGATTGAGGGGGAGGGCTGACAAGGAGATGAAGGCTGCAGTCTGGAGGGAGAGAGGGAGCAGAGTGAGCAGTGTGCAGAGTGATCCGGCACCCTGGCAGGGACGGGGTGGACTGGAGAGGCCTTTTCCTGCTCTCACTGTGCTTTTGTCTCAGAGCACTGGCTGACAAAAAGAAAAAGCTACAACCGCCATGACTTAACTAACACTCAACAAGAGTTTCCACTGCTGTCAGTCTCCTCGCCCTCCTCGCTGTCACATGGTGGGAAAAGCCAGGTGTGTGTGTGTGTGTGTGTGTGTGTGTGTGTGTGTGTGTGTGTGTGTGTGTGTGTTGGTGCACGCCTGCTGCTACACTCGGCCCGCTGCCTCACTCGGCCCGCTGCCTGAATAGGAAAATATTAAGTAACTTGGTTGAATCCTCGAGTTGTGCAATGATGTTTTTACTGATATGCAGCCCATTTAAGCCCATTAAGCACCCTTTAAATGCCATCTTACACTGAAATCCACATGTACACACACATGTGGCAGCTAATGAAGGGTTTACTAATAAATGGGGAGCAGTAATGAGCAGGGTGGGGGTGAAAATGTGTTTTAATTTAGAGCAAATATTTTCATTTTCTAGAGTGGAAAGAGGGTGAAGAGTATCAGTTTCCATGATGTGATGTGTTGTAATTCTCCTTTGTTGGAATAGTGCTGAGGAAGTGGAGCTTTCTTTGATTGGATAAGATATCTTCAGAAGAGTTTCATGCATTACTGAACGTGGACACATCCAGATGTTCTTCAGAGGGTTTAAAGTTGACATATTTTGACTTGCATAATAACAAACAAAAGACGAATCAAATTTTCCACTAGATTGGCTCCAGGGGTTGCTCATCTGTGAGTGTGCTGCTTAAGAAATGATTTTACTGCGCATTCTATGAATGCCCTTACAACTGAGGTACTGTGGATAAACTTCCCTTTAGTCTTCTTACTGCATAATGCACATGTTGTGTGCTGTATGGCTTAAATGTTCTGTATCAGCAGTCTGTTGTGTTCAAGCTGCTCTAATATTACTGTTTTTGCAGTTCCAATGCTGCAGCCATTCCCATAATAACCGCGTCTACTTGAAATAGCTGAAATGACTGTAAACTAGCTATGACTTGGCCCATTGGTGATTCTATTTCCTCTCTCCATAAACACATCATAACTGTCTTAATATAATATGAACGGGAGTCTGAGCGAGTGTGTGAGAAAGAGCCCCATAGAGAAAAAACTGACTGTCCGAACTCTATTATGCACACTCTTGTTTACAACGGTTTTACATTTGTATCCGATGCATAAACAGACGTTCTGCCATGTGCTGGAAAAATTGCCCCAGACAGGATTGCAGTAGAACAGAAGATCTCATTAACCCAAGTGTTCCACCGCTGACATGGAGCAGATGTATGGAGAGCAGCTTGAAAGGTCTCGCCAAGCCTTCTGGATGAGGAAGAAAAGATAACTCTTTGTCGCAATGGCAACTAAAATTGTGCACTCTGTAGAGCGTAGATCTTGGCCAGGTTTACAGTCAAGATGGCGGCGACGATAACAAAAAAAAGAGCCTTAGTTGTCTGAAACTTAAGTGGATCATAGCATATCAGGAATGGAATTAATCTGCAGATGCTCTGGTTCAAAAAGAGACCAAACTTTTCTGTGGATGTCAGTTTTCGAGCCACGGAAAAGGCCACATTGGCCCGAGCAGACGCAGGATTCCAGACTGACGCAGTTGTTGATCACTTGTAGCCCCTACCAGGCAGTGAAGAGGGGTGAGGAGTCAGCACTCAGTGACAGCATAAAATAGAACAGACCATAAAATAGGTTTTCAAAAATTATGAATCACCGCAACCGCAAGAGGACCTTGAGCAAACAGTCATAAATGTGCACAAAAAATATTAGGCTGATGGGTCCAGTATTTTGTGAGATTTGCTGCTTGCAGACACACACACACACACACACACACACACACACACACACACACACACACACACACACACACACACACACACACATTACCAAAGGCCTGGCAGAGATAGTAAAAGACTACATTGCAATTGTGGATGGAGACTCTAAAAACAGAGGAGATGGTCTGGCCAACCCCTCTGGACAGGAAGCATAGTTCACTATCCTCTTCTCTTCCCAACTCAAACTAAATGGAGAGGGCAGCGTTCCTAAATAACTCTTAGACATTGGAAAGGCCTCAAGAGAGGTAGGATCATAAGCTCCGCACTGAATGCATGCCGCTCTGACACCGCAGACAAACGCAGAATCAAAACACATCTGCTTTCGATGATATGCAAGTGACAGCTCGTAAGACGCTGCCATGCGTGAGCTTCGCTGTAATTTACTTCCTACACATAGCGTGCCCTCGTCATCACAGCGCTCACGGACGGCGTGCAGAAAACGATGGCAGAGGAGTTGACAAAGAGCTGTCAGGGTGTCGTGTTCTGTTTGGAGCGCAGGTGTAATTGATGAGAGCACCAGAAGTTATTACTTCTTCAATGGTAAAGTTTCTAGCTTCTAGTGCCGAGCAGACTAGTGTTTAATGGGCAGTCCGCAGCTGAATCACTGATATGTTCTTTGGCTGTTGGCTTGCAAAATGAAACGCCATTAAAAAGACAAGCATAGAGAGCAGGAGGGGAAGGCATGCGAGGGACGAGTAGCTAAATCTTCTTCTCTCATCTAAATTTACGAGGCACTGATTATTAATGGGTTATAGCGTGTTGGCCGGTTCTGCACGGATAGCTCTTTATAACATGGATAGATTAGCTGAGAAAGAGAAATGGAGAGAGTGAAATGATGTCTAAGTGAAAATAAAAAGGGAATAAGTGAAAATAAAAGGACTTTTTCTCCCTTCATCTCTGTCTGCGCGCCTGTCCCACTGGGCCATTTGTAATTTCATAATCAGACGTGCGGCTGAGGAGCTGCAGCTGGATGTTTGTGAAATAGCAGCTGAGAGGAAAAGAGATTGAGTGATGTAAAGGGGCTTGAGAGGGGATGGGGGGGAGTTGTTTTTGAGACACAGTCATGACAACAGCCAAATAAGTAATTTAGTGGTTTTGGCTGGCAAGCGTTGCTTGAGCTCGCAGGGAATTGCTATCAGATTCCATTTTACGTACCGCCGAGAAGTATGTTCGTTCCTCGCATGTCTGCGCACCCAGAGCCGAAGTCCTCTGAGCAGACTAGAGGTCTCGTGTGAGGCGGATGATGACTTGTAGATGGAGGTAGGTGACGTCCCGCATACCCTGGCCTGCAGGCTTCGTGTTAACCAGCGTTGATTAAGAAGTGAAAAACATTTATTCGAGTATTGTGTTTTCTGGCATGCGATCACAGATGCAAGTGAGATGTAAGTGTTTAATACACGCTGTGGGTAAGGCCCTGCAGGCTGCACATGTTGTTTTCTGGTGGAGGGATCAGACCATCATGGCGACACAACGAACACAGAAGGGAATCCCACCCACGCTACAGCCTGTCAGCTTGACGATCAATACACATTCATCTTTTGGTGAAAGGTGGAGACAATAATATTTTGGCAGGAGAGACAGAAACTCCACAATGACAAGTTTTCCCTTGTCAAAGTTTTATGAAGCTGCCAGTGGAACGCTTTCAGAAGCTGTCATTGGAGGACTGGGCCAAAACACATTTAATGACGCCTCTATGTTTTTGTTTGTTTTTTTATTTCTCTTACAATATAACAGTAATTATTACGATAACATCACATTTAGCAGATCCACTCTGCAGTCCTCACATAGGAACAGGCTCTGTCTGCCTTTACCAGCCAGGATAGATGGCCGATTCTGCCATAAGAATCACATAGAGTACATGAACTAAAGGAGCTCCTGGAAAAGTCATTCTTTCCATGGTGTGCACAGCAAGGTAATGGAGGCTGCTGCTGGCTTGCAGGTCCCTGCCAGAGTCTATAGTTTAGAGCTGTCTGACTGAGACAACAATGCATTTTACGACCATTTTTGTTTTCTTCTCTGTTCTGCTTCTCCACTTTTTTTTTTTTTTTTTTTTTAACGTTTTAAATCTGTAGACCAGCGGTGCCATAAATTTGGCATAACCTGGCAGTCAGTTCAGGTTTCCTCTATCTCGCTAAAAGCTGCAGCACAGATCAGCAACAGACACAACTGTGAGGTTTTCCAGTGTACTTCTCCCTCTCATCCTCGGTATATCCATCTTCTTCCTTTCCTCATCTTCCTTCTTTTTCCACCCTTTTCCTCATCTTTATTGGGCCTTCCTGTCTTGGCCTGTGGCCTTTTCCCTAATAATCCCTTGGCTTCAAACGCTTCAGCTTTCTGTTTACAAAGCAGACAAAAACAAAAGTAAATGCTGTGGTATCTCACATGAGGTCACTGCAATTTGCGGCTTAGCTGCAGCCGGTTATCTTATTCAGCCCGTACCAATGTTTGGTAACACTCCTCACAATGTGCTTGCAAGTGGAGTGAATGGATAATGAGATCTAGAAATGCCGTTTTAAGATTCAAGATGTTTTGGTTGAGGTGAAGTTTGGGATGCTGTTAATGGTCATCTAAGAATCTGATCTCTGTTTATATCTTCAGCTGGATCCAAAAACGAAAAAAAGCTTTTTTTTGCAGTCAGTTGTTAACAATTGCAGCTCAAATGTTCAGCCAGAGTTGACGTCAGTTTTCCTTGACAGCCCTCATGTTAGCTATACGCACCCAACAGTGTGGACGCAGCCAGCGTCTCCGGCCCCATAGGACGGCGCTTTAATGAAAACGCTGCTCAGCCAGACCAGAATGTGGAAATGACAGGCTGTCTGTGGTTTGGAGGAGAGGGCTTTTTTTTTTTTTTTACTGCACTCTTTTACTGCAGCATTTAAAAGCTTCTCCTTACCAGAGCTGCCTCGTCAAAGCCTCTCTCCAAAGACTGCATTTTTGTCAGATTAAAAAAAAAGAAAAAAGAAAGTGCTGCCTGCCCTGCCGTGCAGTTTGTAATGTGAAATGAGTGAGAAAAATAAAGGAAATAAAATCCTGTTAGTTTCTGGAAAAGCTCGGGATCAGTTCCCTGCTGCTTAGATCCACATGAGGCGCTGGCATCGGTTACTACACTACAGCTGAAGAACAATAGAACCTAGAATCACTTCAAGCCTCAACTTCAAGCGTTAGCCGCACGGACAGACGGACGGACGGATGGATAGATTAGATGGTCCAGATGGTCCAGCGTTGAACCGTCAGCGGAGGTTGTTGAAATGTTGTGGTCTTGGCGTGCGAGGGAGATACAGCGCCGTCTGTGAGCCTCTTCCCGGTTGTGGCGCCTACCTGGGTGGTCAGGTGGTGGTCTGAGCTGCGAGACGCACAAACACACCCGCCTCCCACTAACTGTGGAACGCCTTTGTTTAAGAATCATCACCAAAGCTGTGTGGAAGTTGGAGAGCAGAGTGATTGACACGATGGCAGGCAGAAGGGGAGAGCTTGTTTTAAAAAGGACAGATGTTAAATAAACCATCAGCTCTCCTTGGTGAGACGGCCGAGTGTCTCCCACCCTCTCATTCAGCTCCATCCTGTGATGGGGACAGCATGCTCTGAGGAGATGTAAACCTTGTGGGAAGATGCTGTTAGGCCTTGACAGTGTCTGTGTCTTTTATAGTCTTAACGCTATCCCTTCATCTTCTCCTTTTCCTCTCCTCGTATCCTCATCCTGACTCAGGAAACATAGGCCCCGAGGCATCGCCGCGCCCACGCATCAATGTCTGCTTTTAACATCTGTATTTGATATGTTGTTTCTTAACCCCCCCCCCCCCCCCCCCCGCCGGCTGCCTCCGACGGCTCGGAGACTCTCCCTCGACTGAGCATGACTTCTCTTTTCAAGTGCGTTGTCCTGACGCGGTTCAGGTCAAGGAGCTCTGAGCAGTTTGCTAGACATTGTTGCTTCCAGACAGTCAGTCTCACATGGGGGCTATAGTGTGTGTATGGGGGGGAAGGGGGGCGCAGCCTGATTCAGCTGTTCATATTACAGCCCAATTCAACCGGGCTGGCAGGGATTAGGAGAGCTTGCACAACATTTTTCCTACTGTTACATCAGTGTCCTGGCTGCTGGGCAGCCTGCAGGGGCCAGAGGAGGGTCTGGGTTCCCCCCTTAGTGTCTGTGTGGTCTCCGTCTTCACCTCATCACTGAGGTCAGCGGCCGAGGACAACCTGAGCCCAGCCTGGCACTCCGAAAAGACGCGACTGTTTGTGTGTTGTTGGAATTGTCCGGAGTTCAAGTTCCAAACTCAGCGCCCTGCCCTTTAAAAAGAGCATAATTAAATCACTATCAGCACCGCTGCCGCTGCCACAGCTGCTGCTACTCTGTCGGACCTTTAGAAGTAGAAGTGCGGAAATGATTAATCGTGCAGCCGATCAACGGAAAAATTCATAAATGTCAATTTCAATCACTGCACACTCATTTTTAATCCATTTTCCAACCAGAGAATTCAAACATTACAGCGCCGTGATTCTGTTGAATGTGAAGTTTTGCAGCTTCTCTCTGTTTTTGTCATTTTAAAATTGAGTTTTTTGGCAGTTGGCAGCAAACAAAACATTATTTGAAAGACCTAATTTCAGCCTTTGGTAACTTGCGATGGACTTTTTTTTTTATTTGGAGTTTTGATTGTTTACATTCTAAACAACATGCATTTCTCAGCAAAATACAGTTTGTCCTGGATTTTGCCCTTAAGGTCAAACGCATCTTCTAGCACAAAAAACATGCACAAACCCTTTTTTTTAAACATGTTTTTAAACCAACATTGGTTATGTTGGCTTGTAGTTTTTACCGTCTTCTCTTTTAATGAGGCATCTGTACATTTCACATGGCATGGCATCACCGCCCTCTGCAGCTGGCTGGAACGTGTATCACATAGCGCCAGTGACGACTTTGCTGCATTACATCTAGGTGTGGGTGTTTCTGGGATTAATTGGAGCTGAGTTATCATTAGTGCTATTAGTTACAGCTGTGGTTTTCCTGCTATGGAAACTCAAAATGTCCACTGTGAGAAAGGTCTGTCTGCAGACTGACAGATAGGAACTATAGCGGCATTCACTCTCAAAGCGCTGCTCTGTTGCACCACTGACGGTCAAAAGTTCAACAGGTACCTTCAGGTAATTAATCACTTAATCAGAATGTTTGAGGTTGAATTCTTTTTCCATGAAACTGCACTCGAGCAAGAACGAACGTGTGGCTTGGTTTTCTGCTTGACGTTGGGACAGTTTTAATCCATGATGAGAGGCAGAGTGTGTTCCTGCATAGTTTTATCTGTTTGTTTTTGCATCATACATTAATCTGTCCGATTAATGTCTGATTGGATCTCGTCCTCTCTTTCTTTCTCCGTCCTCATCTGCTTTTCTCTCCTCCCGCATCCCACCGTCTGCCTCTTCTCCACTTCCCACCGAGTGACCTCTGAACGTGAAGCACATCCAGGAAAACGCTGATGTATACAAAACCGTACCTTCAGTGCATGATATCAATTTCCCTGCTTCTTTGTGTGCTTTCAGGAGCTGTCGAGCTGCGGCTGGAACAAGAAGGAGAAGCACAGCTCCGCTCCAAACGTTGTGGCCTTCACTCGCAGGTTCAACCAGGTGAGATGCGGCCACAGTTTGCACTTTTGTCGCATTCAGCGTTTACCTCAGGTCTCTTCTAAAGGGCGAGAGAAAACAGCCCCTCGTGCAGTGTCAAAGATTTATGAGCCTGGGTCATCGAAGAGCAGAGAGATTAGAGCTCCCCTCTCCATCATGTCGTCTGCCTCCATCCTCCAACCGTTAAATCATCGCTCTAACTCTCCCAGAGGTGGTTGTTGTTTTTGAAGCCCTGCTACTCATGGCAGCTTCTAATAATCTCCTTCCTGCTGGTCTTGAAAGTTTGGAAAATGCTTAATTTTAGCTGTTATTTAAGGAAGGTTAGGAACTTTCTTGAATTTGAATATACTCTTTGAAAAATGCTTTATTTTCACCGTGTTTCATCCACACAGTCACTCCTGTAATCCAAAAATGTCTATTTGTTTTATTGTCCCCTGGCACTGATCAGCAGGCATTAAAAAATCATGATCAAAACAAACAATCATAGTTAATCAGAGGGTAAAATAAACTTACAATATACCTTTTTTTTGCAACTGCAATCTATAGGAAGAGCTTAAATGTGACGATAAAGAGGATTTTTGATTTAAGTACCTTGAAAGTGCTTCTAAGTGCTTGAATTTTGCTCTCAAAAAAGCTGCACAAACCCTACATTCATGACGTTACTAGTGTGCTTCTACATGTTGCTGCAGCACATGTAGCAACATTTCCAAATGTGTGCAGGAGTGTGCATGGCATGCTCCCTGAGTGCCCTGTGAAATCATCAACAGGAAGTTGTGGGTAATGATGTCAGGGGCAGCCATGCCCTTTAATCCCCTTCCAGTGTTTTTGCCAGGCTCCCTTAAGACCCACTTCATTGCCCTCCAGTATAAATATGAGATGATCTAACAAGAATGTGTTGCTGTGGAAACTTCTCCATGTATAGCACATCGCAAACGGTGATTCAAGATGTTAGCTGCACACATTTCAGCTGCCGGGAGCCAAGGAAAATGAGCTTTTTGGGTAATGGGACTTGGACTGGGAGCGCGGAGAGTCCCCGAAAGCTCCTTAGCATGAGCCGAAGCCATATTCCTCTTCCTTCAGTCGTCGCTTTGTTGGCGCTACGCTCCGGGAGCCAGTGGAGCAGAAGAGAACCGGCCGGTCTGTTGAGCAGACGGCAAGGAGAGAATAATTCAGAACCCATTATGATCAGTGCATAGTAATCTGTCTTAAGGACTGATGTGACATCGGCTTTCTTTCATGCTGCAGTGGCTTGTGGTCTGTCAGTCAGTCAGTCAGTTGCCTGTCTGTCACTCAGCTGTAGCCCCCATTTTTCTTCATCTCCATCCCATCCCTTCCTCCCCTCAGGCCATCAATCGACTGATCCACCGCTATCCGCTTGTGTCTGCTTCCGCCTTTTTATGGTTATTGAAGCGCAGGGGCCTCGTAGCTCTGTCTGGGGGCCTTAATATGCTCATAAATGCAGCACCAAAGACATGATCTTTGCTTTGGGGCGTAATGAGAGATCTGAAAAGACGCGACTTTGTCTGCACGGCCCCTGTATCCCCCAAACTCTCACTTGTGTAGGCGCTGCCGTTCTGAGTGATCTCATTGCTGTGCAGTTTTAGAGGCCAAGGCTGACGAGGACCCGGCTCTGTAATGAACCCCAGTGGTCTAGCGATTTAGAGAGACATGCTTTGTCCAGATTGACCTCACATATCATGTTAGACCACTGAGGAAAGTAAATGTGAGGCTGCAGCATGTTTCGCTCCCAGATTGGAATCACATTTTACAGTCAATGGAAACTCCTGTCTACTGTAAACTGAAGGTGGAAGGAAGACATGGCATTTGAGAGTTGAGCTGTCTCCAGACAAAAGATACAAATTAAAGTAGAAGCCAATAGAAGTCGATGTATCTCCTGTCCGATTTCAACACTCCTTCGTCTTCTTTACAGACGTCTCCTCATGAAATGGTGAAAATTGAAAGCACATTGCTCTGTTTCCTGGAGATACAATACCTGCATAGATGGATTGATGAGTGTGAATCATGTGTTTATAAGACAAGACGGGGAGAGCTTGAGAGAGAGTAGCTGGATGAATTTATCCCCTCGCTCCTCGGCTCCTCGCCTCTTCCCTGAAACGAAAACAAGTCGCGGGGCTGTTTCCAGGAAAAAGCGGCCAAAGCCAGCTGTAGGTTAGATTTTGTGCACATCGAGAATGTAGAAAAGCACACAAATCAACAGACACGCACAAGAAGCACACCTAGTGGTCTATGGCCTGAATGGAGGAATCCTGACCGCGAAGTCAGCTAATCGAGCACGTACTAAAGTCTAACAGCGGAGAAGAATTGGCAACGTGAGGGTATAATTCAGCAACGGAACGAGATAAAAGTGCGTCTGCTTTGACAGAAATGGTAGCGATGGTCAGTCTGCCTGGGTCCGTCTTATCAGAACACAATGTGCAGACAGCTGTAGGTTTTGAAAGCCCTCAGAGCCCTGTGGCGTTGAAGCAAACTTCCCTCCCATTAGCTCCTCTCTTCCCTCACTCTTCTCCTTTTCCTCTTTCCATTCTCTCTCTCCCCAGAGCTGAAACACTGATTGATTCACTGGTTCGTGTGCGTGCGCGTGTGTGTGTGTGTGTGTGTGTGTGTGTGTGTGTGTGTGTGTGTGTGTGTGTGTGTGTGTGTGTGTGTGTGTGTGTGTGTGTGTGTGTGTGTGTGTGAGCGCGAGCGTGAGCGTGAGCGCGTACACGTAATCAGAATTTTGGCTTCCCAGCATTCTCCCTAAAGAGACAGATTTCCGACATCAGTCTTGGTCTGGCCAAGCGCTCTGAACACACTCGTACACACACGCACACACACACACACACTCGGGGTTGACATATTAGGAGTTATAGTGCGAATCTGTTGTGTAATCAGTTGGAATCCGCCGGATTTTCCTCTGAAGCTCTTGTTTTTTCTCAAACTAATTTCTAATCGGCTGTAATGGAGCGCTCCCGTTTGCTTTGCTGTGCGCTGGTTTCAGCTCAGAGTTGTCGTGGCTGTCTGCGGCCCTTGGCTCCGGACTCGAAAGGTTTAACAAGGCAGAACTCGCAGTCTTGCTTTGCACATCCCTGAAATCTTCATTGTGCTTTGAAGAATGTAACATATGGCGCATAAAACCTTCCCTGCCATTGGTTTTGCAGCATCCTCGCTCTGTTTCTCGGCGAGTGTCGCTCTGTGTCGTAACCACGTGTGTGTTTTTTCAGACGAGTTTCTGGGTGGTACGAGAGATCCTCCACGCGCAGACGCTGAAGATCAGAGCTGAGGTGCTGAGCCTGTACATTCGCACTGCCAAGGTACACACATCCATGCATAACATCACATTGTTGTTTTATCCTTTTGACTGTGCGCGGCGTAAACACGACTTAACGCACGCGCTGCTTTAACTTTTCATAGAAACTGTGTGACATGAACAACCTCCATGCGGTCATGGCTGTGGTGTCAGCGTTACAAAGTGCTCCCATCTTCAGACTTACCAAAACGTGGGCGGTGAGTACAATTACGCTACTTTGAAAGCAAGTGTGGTTTATTAGTAGAGCGTTGTCAATAAACACGGGATGTCACGCAGATCTTTACCAAAACGCTCGACACATAAACAAAGGCAAACAAAAACTAGCACACGAGTGCCATGACAACATGAAGAGCAGAGTTCAGGGAAATAAGTTAATAAAGAGGATTATTTAGAACAGTTAGAGAACCTGAAAGTCACCCCATTTCACGACAAACCCCAGCCATTCCTTGGTTTGACGTTTTCGGAGAGATAGCAGCGTCCCACAGTGACATAACCAAAGCAAACCGGCACCTTCATGCAGATTTTAGCAGATTTTGTGTGGCGGGAATATTTCCAACTCATTGTTCAAGTGTAGACGTTTTCTACGCAGGAAATTCAGTATCAGGATCCATTTTGAAAACACATGAGGGGCAGCCAGTCTGGTTCACTGTTCTCACTGAAGATGTAGCGCTTACATAATGACATGATGATGCTCTGATGTAATGGTGGAAATTTCTTCTACTCGGGTCCACGAAACCACAGGAGAGATTCTTTCAGCCAGTCAGAGGCTGCTGTTGCTGGCCAGGCCAGAACACACCTGCCTCTTAGAAGAGAGAAGGACACACACACGCACACACACCCTTGATCTCTGCAGGTATCATTAGCACTTTCTGCTATTGTCCCAGCCTATAAAGTTCCTCCGTCAGCCTCAAGCTGATTACTCTGCAGCGCAGCCCTCCTGCAGAAGTAGACTTCCTCTCGGTAGCTCTCAGAAATGGACAAACAGACACACTCAAGCATGGAAACAAACAAACGTCTGTCTCTATTTTGAAAGCTGCGTGCTTCTGGCACCGGTCAGAGCACAGAAGCAGTTCATTAAGACCAGCAAGCAGCTCGAGAGTAGCACACAATGTAACTGCGTTCCACTTCTGCTCTCACTGTTTTTACAGCCCTTTGGTGGATATCACGTTTCACTCATTAGTAATTGCAGCTGAATGAGGGCAACTTAAATCTTTATAGGTCTTTTTTGAAGACCTCATTTCGGCATAGCTGTTTATTTCTGTTTAATGCTCTCACTCTCATTCACCCTTCTTCTTTCCCTCCTCACTGTGCAGTTACTGAGTCGGAAGGACAAGGCGACGTTTGATCGGCTCGACTACCTGATGTCCAAAGAAGACAACTATAAACGTCTGAGAGACTTCATAAGCAGCCAGAGCATGGTCTCTTGTATTCCATACCTAGGTAACGGACATGCACACTCACTCACACTCACAGACCGCCGTAAGGTTTGATCTTTGAAGGACACTGTCAGCTTCTTGTCTTTATGGGCTGGTTTCAGGCCAAAGGTTGATCTAAGGACAAATTGACTGACACTCTGCATGACAGCCTTTCTGTTATCCTGAGTTTGATGTGAAAATATTCTGGTTTTTCATGCTGCGTTCCTCCGCTGCTTCTCTGATGCCCACCTTTACTCTGGCTCCTTTCCCAATATTTTCACAATGAACCCAGTGAAATAGGGGTTTGTTTTGACCAAACCAGAGTTGTGATTGTCGGTGGAACTGTGGAAAGACGAGTGAGACAGTTTTATTTTGTTTGTCTCGAGTTCGAATAAAGTATATTTTACTCCGATAAAAATGACTGCTTCTGTAAATGGAGTTTGGCGGCTTTGGCGAGAGCGATATATAGCGGTTGTTTCTGGTTAAAAAAAAAAAAAAAAAAAAAAAAAAAAGATCTTACTCCTTAACGAAAAATTCTTTCTCTGCTGGGATCCATAATGTCAGAATAACTATCTGATCCTGTCAGTGGCAGAAACAAGCACTTTCAGCGGACGCACATTGAGGCCGCACACATTCCTGGAGGGATTACAGCGCAGCTTGTTTCGTGGCTGCCGGCAACAGCGCCAGTTTCAAAAATTGTGGTCCTCATTAGTCTCTTGGACACGAAAACATGGGAAAATGGGGTCCATAATCACGGATAATACTTGACCGGAATTTCTCCAATTTGTCCGCGACATTGAAGTCTTCCAGGATACGTGGACTGGCAGCAGTTTCTTGTCTACCAGAAACCCTGCTCCATGTGCGTCTGGTATCATTTTCCCACAGATTATTCAGCGCCACAGTCATCAGTCAGTCATGTTTAAAAGTAATGCTTTCAATAAGCTGCTTGTTTCCACTGTAGCTGCTGCAGACAAGCGCGAAATGCTCAACATAGATTTGCTGCTTTGATGTGAAACCTCTTGAAGTTCCCTATAGCTGGAACAAACACATGAATCAGTGGGAAATTTCCCTCCTTTCCTTGGATTTATACCCCCCTCCCCCCCTTTTTTTGACTCCACAGCATGACATCACTTAGGAATCCCTTATGGGTTTTACAAGGAAAACACTCACAGTGATGTAAGAGCATTGTGCACATGGGTACACGTGTTGTGGTTTTATTGCTGTACTGTTTGTTCTTGCTTTGACTCGATGATGACTGAATGACTTTGATGTTCCTCGCTGCCTCGGCTTTTCCTCTCACCGTTGGTCTCGTATCGTAGCTACTGCTGTGCGCTTCAAACCGTGGCGCCTGAGAACGTACAAACAAACACAGACACGAGCGCAAACACAGAGCGCTCCAGAGGCTGTTTGTACTTAAAGAAACTTTCAAACACTCATTTTCCCCATCGCGCTCCGTCATGGAAGTCTGGAAGTAATGACAGACCATGAGACAAATGCAAAGCTAATGCTGTGAAACGGCCCACATTTGCCAGTTTGACTGTACAGTATGTCTTTGTGTGTGTGTGAGAATAAGGAGAGACTTTCCGTTTGCTAAGCGTTTCAGTGATGCGAGTCCGGTGGGTCATTCTTCGGGTGGAGTCTCTTTGTGTCGTAAGCCTTTGTACGTGTGAGTGGGATGGAGTTTCCTTACACTCCGAGCTTGTCAATGATGTGTGCAGATGTGTGATCGCTGACCAGCTGGCCGCCCTCGCGGCTGGAACGAGTCAAGCTGGCACACGGGAGGGAAATCGCCACTCTCTTAGTCTCAGACGTTCTCCTCCATCATAAATCCACCCGATCCCTCTGAGGGAAAGCGGGAATGAATGAGTGGGAGACTGCAAGCTGCTCCAGAGCATCATTCCCAACATCAGTGCTGTGTGCGTGTGTGTGTTTACCTCTCTGGTCACAAAACAAAGTACCTGTTGTGGCTTAAATTTAAGTCCCAACCCACAGCAGAGGGCTAAAATTACCACGTTTGTTTTTCTGTGTGCTAAATACGCCACAGGAGGGTTCACTTCTCCAAGTCCATGTGCCACTTTTGTGACTTCCTCTCATGTTTCTGTCTTTGCTCCATTTGCATCCTCGTAGGTGTGATGCTTATCTGCGGGTGATAATAAGGCTGGAGAAAGAGCCTTGTGAGTGCCGTGTAGGCGCCAGGTTTTGGTTTTTCCACAGTGATGCATTTGTGCTAAACTCTGTGTGTGTGTGTGTGTGTGTGTGTGTGTGTGTGTGTGTGTGTGTGTGTGTGTGTGTGTGTGCGCGCGACCGTGTGAACTCTGACCTGCTATTAGGTTTGGCAGACACAGCCACCTCCTGTGTGCGCTCACCACAGGGCCAGCCTGTTAAATGCTCAGATGAGCTTGTTCCTGTTCTCTAGCCAATCCTGCAAGGACAAAGAGCCCACAGAAATGTATGGCTCGACTTTGACAAAACGCACACACTTTAACATGTTTCCCCAGCTCGTTAGGCTTTGCTTTGTCTACCTCAGCCACGCTGGGAAAGCAGCACAACGGCAGTCAGAGCTGATTCAGCCCCATGCTGCTGCACGCTCGAGTGTTTTTTGACAGAGCTCACGGCCCAATACATGATCATGTAGTTAGAGTTGTAAGAGATTTGACATTTGCGATTGACAAGTTGCTACCGTGGCCTGTCCTTGGATTTTCCATCAGATCTACTCAGTTTAGAGTCACAGCAATGCATAACCTCCCCAGCTCCACAGTCTTCCAAATATAGTCACTTCTGGTTGCAAAAAAGCAAAATGGCAACAGCCATGGTGCCAAACTCGAGGTTTCAAACCACTGGGTGACATCATAGTGACCAATATTTGTCACTTGTCACTTAGCGTGAAACACAGTTGTAATGGTTAAGAGGCAAATGTGTCTGTTCTGTTGGGCGGAGTAGTAAAAAATACATCTGAAATGTGTCCTTTGTACATCACACTTCTTTGAATAGTGTGTTATTGAGCAAGAGCTTTTTAAGATTTATGGTAGTCCCACTGTAACTGTAGTGTTATTTGTCACTGGGATGCTGCAGTAGCCAGTTGCTATTTGGCCTCTGTCAGCTGAGAAAGACTCTACAAAGGACCAGAAACCGGCTAGGGGGCCCTTGACTCCCCTCTGCTCCAGCATGCTGTTGCTGTAGTTGTTGTGGTGGCTGTGGGACAAACTGTTTTGAATAACGAATGCAGTGGAGAGCACCAGGTGTCACATGTGTCATATCAGAAAAGCCAGCGAAAAGAGGGCTTGACGTCCCTGCTGGTTCCGATGACGTACAGGTCTGTGTGTCACCACAGCCCGGCCTGGTCTGGGCTCTTGGCCTGCGTGGATATGCAGTATTTTAGATGGCTCATACCTGCCAGCTTTGTCGTCTCGCTGTGTGTCTGCGAGTATGCGAGCTAAATCGTGTCGACTGTATGTCTCTGAGCTTCTCCTTACAGTGTTTGCGTCAGACTGCTCCCGTCTGTTCTGACTTACAGTTCCTCAGAGCGAAGGGTCCAGAAGGGAGCCATAATTTCAAGATATACGTTTGTATTTAAGGGAAAGAAAAACTCAACGGTTTTATGTGGAAGGAATGTTCCCCTCCTTCTTCTGCCTTATATCTCCACTCACCGTCTCTCTGGTTTTTTAATTTCAGTCCAGATTCTTCTATAGCAGCATCATTTTAATGTTCACCCTGTTATCTACATCTGTGCTCGCCTCGTGCAGTCCAGTCTGTTCTCTCTCACATATTTCTGTCAAACCTCTCTTTTGCTTGCGCCTCGTTCCTGTCAGAGCAAGACTGTGATTTTAAATGTTCTCTCACTGTGGTCACAGTTCATTTTTATTCTGCCCACTTTCTTAAATTACTTGAATGAGATCAAAGAGAAGCGTTTTCATTTCAGATGATCGTATCAGACTTTATGCAGATGAAGGCCTAGCACATATTTTACAGGCTGTGACGCTGTTCAAGTTTCACATTCACACTGGAATCATTTTATCATTAAAATGAGCTGAGTGAAGACTGAAAGGCGGTTTAATGTTTACAAAGGAATTTAATTTGTCTTGAATGAAAACAGGTGGTGCGTGTCACATATTCTTCTTCCTCCAGTCAACGAGACATCCACTCTGGATTTGTTTTTGTCAGAAAAGTCTGTGTGTGCGTGCATGTATACGTGTCCCTCTGTTCAAGTGATGTTAGTGTATCTGTACAAGGGATAAAAAATATTAAGAATTGTATTGTTACAAGGGATATAAAATGGCCATGACTATAGTTACTATAAATACACTGATAAATAACAAAGAATGGCAGAGTGACAACATTGTGAACATTTGGCCTGAGTAGAATCACACCTCTTAAATTACCTTTCACAAATAAAGCCAAAGATATTTACATACCAAAGCCAGCTCAGCCACATGCACATTGGACAAGCGCACTGTTGCACGAGTTCATTTTCTGTTGGGGTTGAAGGAAACCCCAGAAGTCCAGACAAAACCCAGAAACAAGTAGACAGTAGGTTTAACAAGGCCTGTCCTCTTAATTGCTTGATTGTCAGGTGTTCTAACTGGCAACACACCTTAAAATTACATCATTTTTATGATACCAAGGTCAAACATCCCAGTACATCAAATACCTTTTGGTAAAGCCAACATTACTTTCAATAAGTCACCATTAGCTGCTCAGAAGAAATCTCATGTCTTCAGTTAAATGATCATTTCCCTTTATTGCATACTGAGTTTCAACGGGAGTGAGCAAAGCCACGTTTCTATCACAGGAACTTTCCCCAGGGACTAGGAACCTTTTAAGGAAGTCAGTGCGTTTCCACTGCAGGGACCAGGGTCTAAATTAAATTCCCGGGACATTTTTCGTCCCCGCTCGGGGGGTAGGACTTTCCAAAAGCACAGGAACTTTTGGGGATGGAGTGTACAGCGTTGAACATATCTGAGCATTTTATTTCATTTTTCTGCATCTACAAACCAATTTGTTTTTTCTTCTGTGTGTTCAAATCAAAATGGAGTTACAGAAGCAAGCATGCGACAGACCAGCAACGATAGTTACTGTAATCACATGCAAAATTAACATCACTTTTTCATATGTCAGCAGACTGATTTGCCTAATATCTATCATAATATCATAATACATAATATATCAGGTCCTTGAACTGCAGTGGAAACACAGACTGCGATGGACTAAAGGAACATTTTAGTTCCTTGAAAAATAGTTCCTGGGACTAAAAGTTCAGAGCACTTTGGGTGGAAACGCAGCTTAGGATAGGACGCTTGAGAGTAATGCTTAATGGTCCTGTGGAGCTTTCCCATTGCTTTCCAGATGGAAAGGCAGAGGAAGGCAGTTACTGAGGGAGGGCAATAGCATTAGTCTTCATCCCAAAGTTCGAGTCAAATTGGGCCACTGCGCAGACTGTGGGAGTCTCTATTGTCAAATGCCACTGTCTCTTCCTTCTTTGTCTTTTACAAGGCACTGTTGTACGCTGGCAGGGATTCCTGGTTCTGCCTTTCCAGTATTTGCTTGCGGGTAGATAAAGATAAGGAAGGAAACTGAGGTGCATTTGAAGGGAACCCCAGTCGGAGGTTTCAGTCGATCGGTCGAATCATGAGGCGGGCTGACTTGAGCGAGTAGAAACCTCCTCCGTATTCTGCCCAGAAGATTCCATCCTGGAATTTGCTGCGGTAAACTCCCCCGCTGTACCATACACCATTCAGGTTGGTCTGACCACAAGCGTTGTACCACCAGCCACCCTTATGGAAGTGGGCGCAGTTACCTAGCAGAGAGGGATACAGCATCATAAAACAAGGTGAGTGTGGTGGACAGACAGAGGAGGAGCTTGCACTCTGGGGCTTCATCACACTTGTGCTACTATAAGAAATCAGAAAACATCCTCCCCTACCAGAAAATGCGTCCTTGTCACGATCAAGCGTGGTGAAATATTTGCCGTTGTGGCTGCTGAAGGAGTCCCCAGCGTTGCCCTGGTAGGTGCCGAGCCTCAGCCGATAGCCCTCGCTCTCTGACTCCACGTGGAAGCTGCTGTACTCGGCGTACACCTTCTTCCCTGTCCAGTCCTCCAGCTCTATCATCAGCTTGTAGTCACCCTGTTTCCCCAGGTTGTAGATATTGTCCAGCCCAAGCCAGTGTTCACCGTCTATGTTTCCAAAACCTTTCTGCAGGAGACAAGCGTCACAGCATGTTCTTATGTTTTTTCAGTTGTGGTTCATGTTAAAATGTCATTGCAGACCAAAAAAGTGCAGAATTGATGTGAGTTAGTCCACTCGGTGGGTTAGCTCACTGGTGAAAGAACTTATCTCTTTTTATTCTGTGGTCAGTGGAGGCCAATCATGTCCAAAAAACACAAGCTGTAAAGCAGAGTGTTGAGTTTAAAGGAGCCTGGTGGCATATCAAGTGGAATGAAATCAAATCGGCTTCCTGTTGAGACGATAATGTGTTGGACGTTTGTGATCTGTGGTTTGTCACTCGAGATGATGACTGAATGGCAGGGATGGTGGCGATTTGGCCGCAGTTGGACGGAGAGTTGAATACAGCGAATGCACATTTCTGTCCCTGATCCAAACAGCAAGTAAATATTGAATTTTAAATCACATTTTATGACTGAGAGAAAAACTCTTGCCTTTTACAGAGAAAACTGGAAGGCCAGTAATTTTTGTCCGGCTGTTTGACTTTTTTAAATTTTTTTATAAAAACAGTGTCTCTTCCTCTCTGTCCGGGTGAGGATGAAGCCATCATTTTCACTGGGGTTGAGCTGTATTTCCTTCTCAGCCCACTGCAGATCTGATGTGCGTGTATTTGTATGTAGGTCCCTGGCTGGAGTTCTTGGCTGTGATTTCAGTGAGAGTAAATCCACCGTTAAGCTGTTTACATTGACGGAGCAAGTACTTGCTTATTGGCCCCAGAATGAACTGCTGAGACTGGGTCACAAAGGAAAAGCTTTAACTGCCGCTCTCTCATTATTTTCTCATTAAACCCTCCCTTTACCCTACCAAACCTAATGGTCCTTATTCAATGAATGCGTTCACTAAACCTACCTTGTAGTTCTCCCAGTTCCGGAAGAAGTTCACAGAGCCGTCCCTCCTCCTTTGCAACACGGTCCATCCTCCATTGTCGAGGCCGTGTTCACACCAGGCTTGGATCAGCCGCTCGCTGCCGTCTGTCTTAAGCAAGTACATCCCACTGGTGGTGTGGCCCGCCTGTCGCACCTGGTAACAGTCCCTGAAGGGACCTGCGGTTGGAAAAATGGTTGATTAAAAAAGAGGAAGATCCGCAAAAAACGGGTTGAGTAGAGATGTTAGTAGTGGAGCTGATTTAAAGTGTTTGATATGTAAATGCCATATCTCCATTTACTTTAATAGGTGATAATACTTCAATAACTTCGTCTCACTTCATCCAGCTACAACAATAGGTCCAGTATTAGCCTTGGGGCAAAATAAAAATGTTGAAATGAGTTATACCAGCTGCTAAAAAGCAGGAAATGACCACATAACAAGAAAGCATAAATAGCATACCCTTTATCTTCTGCTAGTGATTCATGATTCCTACTAAAATCATCCATTGCTCGAGTTGCAATCAGTTTTAGCCCCCCTCAACAAATATAACATACTGCGGCTTGAACTGAACAGCATGTCTTTGTTTTTTTATTGCATATGTAGAAGTCATCATCATCAGTCTAGAGACTCTAGACAGTAGACAAGAGAAGAGGGGAGAGAAAGCCGGGAAGGATCGTTTGTTAGACCCCATGGTTTGAGGGGATGTACTGCATCATTGTGGCCACATTCTTTGGAAAATATCTCCTTTAGCTCAGACCATCCAAACATCCTGCAGCCTCGAGTTACACAAACATGCATGTGCACACCTAAATTATTATGTGTATATTGACCCAGGTTTAGTCATCAAATGAAGCCGTGTGGTAGCACTGCACCCAAAGCTGAAGCTGCTCAACCTAAACCCTGCATATTTCCTCTGTTTTCCCCAGTGAGAATATGTATTAAACCAGCATGAACACCGGCATTGTGTGGGGGCCTCCAGGGCCTAAAGGTCCATGGAAGACGGTTTTCTTAGCCGAGTGTAGGAGCACATAGGGACCAGTGTAATGCCTCAACACAGATCTCTGAAACTGCCTGTCACAAGCTTGTGTTTTTCTAGTGATGAAGATACGTCTTCATCAGACCTGTCAGGGAGGGGGTTCTCTACTTTATCCCCCCATTCTCTTTTTTTTACAGATTCTCATTAGTTTCTGCTAACAGAGTTTTAATTAGCTGAGGTTCAAAATAAATGGAGTCATGAAGCTACAGTGGATTAGGGCTCAACTAGACCAAACTGTAGTCAGGCAGTGTGTATTTACAGAGCAGTCAACCTACATGGAACTGGACCTGTTACTGGTCTTTGCTGGCTGGGTTTTCCACTGAGGGTTTACTCATTTTATTTTCTTATTTAGACACTCACTATCTGTTGAAGAGGATACATTCATCCTTGTACATTTAACTAAATGAAAGGAAGTCATAGCGCATCTCATTTGAATTTATCACAGGAGAAGAAGAACCCATCTTTATTACTAGGAATTGGGTAAATGTTTTTTAATGATGAGAGGCAGAAATATTTGGGAATGAGTTTTTCTTTTCCTGAAAAGTAAATGGTGAAAGATGATGTTTCGGCCACCAAAGCAAAAACGATCCGCATCTGGCTCTCCGTTGTTTTTCTTGGTTGTCGATAAACTAGAGGTGTCCAGATTGTGAGATTTGTTTCAGTCCTGGACAAAAACGAGATTGTGGCAGTCTGTGAAAGCAGTGGCTTAATGCTGAACACTTCAACTATAATACAGATGGGGCTTGTGGAATAACCATGAGGAGACTCGTCTTTTTTGTAAGTGGAGTCCTTCTACCTCCTCCAGCCCATTTTTCCCCATGATTAACATGTCATTATCATTATTAGTGCTTAATGCGGGCTGTAGGTGTTAGCTCAGTGTTCTGAGGAGAGCCTTGTTTCACTCAGACCGCTTCCTGGAGGATCAAGATTTGACATTTGAAAACCTCCTGACAAAACTGGCAAAATCAGACACTTTGGATTGAGTATACACTTGACATTATATATAAACACTAACCCTAGTGTTACAAGACTATTAGAAGATTACACTGTAGTATTGACATCGCAGGACCAGTAAGCTAATTTTGAATTAGCAATGCAATGATTTATGAGCTAACCTTTGTATGCTAATATGCTAAATGGTACATTCATTTTTCTCTGATGGAAAGTAGCAAGACAGTGTTTATATCTTTAATTTGAGTCTTTAAGTGTCAGATTTAACCAGAGGTATCAGATTTAATCAGATATGGGAGAAAGTGTTCCCCACTCGGTTCTTATGCAAACCATGTGGTTGTCACCTTACAACACTAAATTACCCTGCTGTCAGTATTTTTTTTATTCCCCTTCTTATCGGTCCAATGTCTGAGGGATGTTATGAATGATTTCATCTTGTCACCATCTGGTTGTATAACCCCTGTCAGCATTCCCTGCCATAGTCTAATTGCCAGTCAAAATACAACATCCCTGACCAATTTTTAGGAGCCATTTCCAAGTAGCATTCCAACCTTGCAAATTGGTTTCATATTGGAGATGATCTTGCTCAGATGTTGGAATTAGCAAATCCCTGTGAGAAACCCACAGAGGAGCCTACTCTATGTGAGAGGATTTTATCTGATTTGACGGGTTTGTCTCGGGGCTGACACTTGGTGGACGAGTCCATCAGATGTGTGCTCTGTTTGTTCATACTATGCCCTTTATTTCTTGCATACACTGGATGTAAATCTGACTAATGCCTTGCAGTCAGTATATATTCCTGTGCTCTGGAGTGTTTTTAATACTGTTCAGACAGACCTAATCCACAACCTGCTAATTTAGTACATATGCTTAGTACAGTGCAGCCAATACAGACGGCCAAGTGGGAATCATAGGAATGTATGATTTCACTGCCTCTGTAGCATGCCAAGGACGAGCCAACTGTGCCTCAGCAATAAGTGTTTCGAGACATTAAGTTTTGCGGTCCTTCGCTAATTTTACTTTAGTAGTTGTGTGTACAATTAATTGAACAATTGCTAAGTAACTGACAAGTACTTAAAAGGACATTTTGTCATTATTCCTTCCCTTAAAAACTCATTGGAGTCCTGATTATTTCACAGTATGCATAAAAATTGGTACATACCCTCAGAGGTAAGTGTTCCCTGTGGGGGCGGAGGGTCAATTCCAAGTGGGCTTGCAGTAGGGGAGTCCATGCGCGATCCTCTGGGATAGGCCCGGTTGTTATTGTCCCTCTGTATCTCATTAGTGAAACGATTGTTAACTGGGATATTCTGTGGCACCACCTGTACCAGCGGGGGAACTACGGGCAGCTCGCTGCGTCCCAGTGTCCTCAGACACTGCTCCTCCAGTGCGGTGATGAGAATAGACTGATTGTTGACCACCCCGGCCATTGTGGCAAAGCGGGCCTCCAGCTCCTTGTACCTTGAAGCCAGTCGCATCATCTCAGAGGTCACATTGAGGACGCGGTTCTCCAGCTGGGCCAGCTCCAGAGAGTTGTCTCTTTTCCTGATGATCTCATGCAGCAGCTGCATATAGAGCTGGGTCACCCTGGAGTTCATGTTTCTGCTCTCTTTCCGCAGCAGCTTCATCTCATTCACCAAGTTACCATCCACATCCACCACCAGCTGCAGCGTCTCAATCTCACGCCGCTGTTTGTTGAGCACCTCCCGCACATCTGCGATGTCCATACGGGTCACTCTGTCCTTGTCTGGCTCAGGGCCTGTGGTGCTGGCACAGATTGGACCTGATGACAGACGTGAATGATTTAGAAGATTACCAAGAAGCTCTTTGGATTTTTAGAAAAGCAACGGATGGTTCAATGAAGACAGACATATGATGAATAACTTAACGTTTGAGACAAGAAGAAGTTTTCCTTTGAACCTGTAATTCTCTGCTCAGGGACAAGGAAGGTGTAGGAACACTTTTTGGCATCAGGGTCGATGGGGGCTCTTTTACTCCTGTGGAGAGATGGCTCTCTGATCCTCCGGGCTTCTCTGGAGCTCCTGCAGTGACTTTCCTCCCAGAGGGAGAGGCAGAGCAGAGCGCACAGGCTCCACATCAGCCCCTGCATTGCTGCTGCCTGCTTGGATGGATAGATGGACAGCTACTGGTTCTCCCCCCAGGGCCTCCCTGCAAGAATTCAAGATGTTGAGATCTGGGACTCTGAAACAGACACTTTATTTGTTTGTGCAGGCTCACAAAAGGAATGTAAACAGTAGAGGTGTTGATTGTATCCTGCTCCAGACCCGAGGAACCTACTGCCATGAGATTTTAATGAGAAGGTATTTGACACTTTTTCAAATATTCACAGACAATCGGGAATAGTTGAGAAAGGTGTGCAGTAGCAGAGTTGTCAAGTCATTGTTCCGCATAGCATTGTTTGTGTGGAAAGATTGAAAGAGAGAACACATTTGCTTTCCAGCCCACGGGACGAGGTCTGCTTTCTGTCTCAGCCTGTTCCCCTGCTGACAGACACCCCATTTTTCTGCGTTCCTGTTGGTTTTCTTCCCTGTTAAGAGTTCTGCTCTGTGCCTGCTGGCTGTGCTTTATCTTTGATACCTGCCCGTACTCTTACTTCATCTTCTTAACTCTGGAAATGAGATTATTTTTTTCTCTGGCAAACTTTCATCTCCTTGTCTTGCATAATGTCTACCTCAAGTATCTTTTTCAACTGCATGAACAGTTCCACCAACTCTTTTTAGAAATCCAGGAACTTTTCAGCATGTTGACTACAGGAACCTTTTGTTTCTGCCCCCCAAACACTCTCTGCCCTTAAGTATAATCAGATAACTCAGTAACTCAGGGCCTGCAGAGCTTAAGGGCTGATTTGTCCGACACAAGGTATGCGACTACTACAGTCGTGGAGAGCATTCAGACTTTCAAACAACAGGCGTCGTCAATATTAGGAGAAGGATGGGAATATCCTGTTTATGTTTACTTCAAACTTTAAAATACTCTCTTTGCTTCTTGTTATAGGCATATTGCTTCACCTTTGTTTTTAGTCTCCTGTTCTACACCTGCATCTTTACAACACTGATCTAAGCACCAGCTACTGATTTATTTCCTGAGTTTATGCCCTATTATTCTAAGTATTTTGGTCCAAAAGGTTTCTAAGAGGGTTGAAGACCTCCCTTCCTGCTTAGAGATCTGACCTGTGTCAACAGTGTTTTCCTACTTGCACAGTGTCCCCCCTCCCCAAAGTAAAACACACTGACCCCTGATTCCGATTCAGTTTTCTGTTGGACACGTTACATACACTCGCTGCTCCGTGTGGCTCCATGCATCCAACAGGAACGTTTAGTGGGAGGTGGTATTTGTGTTACACTTGAAAGATTTCACAAAGGCCCTCACACAGACGGTCACTGCAGGGGTGTTAGAGGAATGCAGGAAAACAGTTTGTGCAGGCTTGTCTTCAGCCCTGCCTGATTTGAAGGGTGACTGCTGGCACTTCTTGCTTGTCCCTGCTGATTCTAGTTCTGTTTCTCATCAATGAAAAAGCACAACAATACACACACACAGACGTACACACTACTCCATTTAACACTCTGGCCCGGGCCTGAGCAAGGCCAACACTGTCTAGCCCTTCTTATCCACTCCATCACTCTCCAGTCGGTCGATACTCAGTGCCACATCATTAAGTACTACCTCCACCCTGAAACTCAGGCCCTGTGTGTCTCCCATATGACGCCATTGTGGTTCTTCAAGAATTCTGGCAATTCTGTCACTTGGAGCAGTGTCGAGAGGGGGACAGGATTACAGCTAGCAGCTAACAGATCTGTAGTTTGTGCGCGAACTCTTGCCGGTAATGCGTAAGCTCTATGTCCACATGTATGATTGAGTGCTGTGTGTGCATGACTATCCAGAGACATTATTCATTTTCATGGTTGTGCTTTTTTCCAGCAGCCGGTGCGCCTGACAGCGCAACCAGGTACTGTATCCTTGCTGACCTCAGTGAGAGCTGCTAATGGCTTTAACAGCAGCATCAGCAGTATCACTTCTCATGTGTGTCTTCTCTTCCAAACTATGACTGGCTTTCCACCATTGCTTTGAGCTCCATTAAGTGTCCTTATTCAGCATCATCTACAGTCAGCTACATGCTCCCTAAGCGTGAACAGGACGGGCAACACTGCAGCTCATCCATCAGCTCTCGCCTCCCTCATTTCCCATCTTGTTCTTGTCATCCTTTTCCCTCTTTGCCCTCCTTTCTGACTCTCTCCTGTCTTCTGGAGCCTGGTTTCCTCTTGGGCGGCGGTTCTGCGTACTTTCAGGGAACCACAGCATATCAAAGACATTCCAGGGAACGTGGAGGGGTCACCAGTGTGTCGTGAAGGTACAAGGTTTACAGTGTTTCCTCAGAAAAGGTAGAGCAGATACTTTTTTCTACCGCAACAAACCGAAACTAAGCACTGCTGAAGCGTTCAGGGACTTGGTATCTGTTGAGCAGAAATCATAAAGTGCTCACCTCTGGGAGTAATTCATTATGCATGCAGATATGCCATCACATACTGTGGTTGCAGTCTGTGTGTTTTTGTTGTAGAATGGAAGCTGAGAGTTTGACCTAGACGTGACGAAGGGGCAGTTTTAATATATCACATTTGCACCAATCTGGGCAGCTGGTCGACTTGACCAGCTGCAGTATATTGGTTCAGCAGACATGGAATGGGCCATCATTCCACCAATGGCTCATATCCAGCTCTTGGGATTCAACAACAAAAGAAGCGGCACATAAGAACAGTCCACACATGCCTGACTAGAGCTCGCATGGATGTTTCTCAGCGGACTACACTTAATCCTCCAGATTGACCATGCCTTTAACTTACAATGGAAACATTTCCTTAATATATGTATGTGCATTTTTCTGACAAGTTGATAGAAGCTCAGTGCACCACAGCACATGCACCATGTGTATTGTTTTATTTCCAAAAGTTTACGTTTGGCTCACTTGTGCAAGTACTGCACGTCTGCGGTAGTGCGCCTCAGCATGCACGAACAATGTTCCCTCACATGTTTCTAAATCTTGAGTATAATTTAGCTGGAAATGCTTTGTGAGGTGCTTCAGAGAAATGTTGCTTACAGTCAGAACCTACAAGAGCACAGAGCAATTGTGCACGGATAATACGGAGACCAAACAATGGAAGGAGATGAAGCGCGGCGGGCTGAAACAAAGCACAAAGATTTAAAAGGATAGCGCAGACAGTATTAGATTAAAGATGGAAGAGACTAATATTGGTAGAAAGTGGGTCATGGCCCTTCCTCCCTTCCTGACCAGGCATCATGAACATAACTCGAGGCAGAGCCGCGCTTGGATGAATTATTCATATTCCTTTTTTAGTCTTGACAAATTTTCACCCTTTTCTCTGCCTGTTCCTTTCCATTTAATTACTTTGCTCTCTGTATAAACCCCTCCTCCTAACTTTCCTTCCATTTTTGGATACTTTCCTTCCTCTTTGATTTCTCTGTTTTGTGTTCCTTCCCCTCTTTTCTCTTCAGGGCTTTTTGTTACAGCTAAATCACTTAAGCAGCAGATTGCAGAGGCGTATGAAAGTCATGCACTCTAAGCAGTACAGCAAATAATAATGATTGAAACTAATTTTCTCCTTAATATAAATGGGATTTATTAAATTTCTTGTTGGCTCAGCTGTACCAAAAACAGCTCTTGTATTCCATAACATTTGTGTGAAACCAGTGTGTGTTAGAGAGGATTGGCAGCGGGCCTCTAATTCCACCTTCCTTATATTTTGGCAACAGTATGAGCTTCGTAAGTCCTCCTAAGGGCACTGCGGGGTCCTCACCCCACTTACAGTTATTAACAGTCAGGAGACGTACGTGCGGCTTTTTAATTGTCCTCACTCCCCGCTGTCTGTCTCTGTCTGAGCTATGGTTTCATTTGTTTTCATGGTAGTTATTGGAACAGTCTAAGGATAGATGCCATTTATAGGTCACTGACTTCCTTTGCTCCTCTTACCACATGCTCCTTCATCCAACTGGGAATCATTTTCAGTTGAAAAAGACACAATCATGTTACTGTTGAAGCCCATTAAACCGACTCCGTCCTCTTCTATAGGCAAACTATCAGATGGACCATGTGCTGTACGCCTGCAGGTCTTGCTGTACTGTATATTTTGCTTGTGGTTTTGTTCTCATTGTTTGTTGTCTCATTACAGGTTAAGCTTGTGCCGTTTTACAGCTCTTTGACTTGAGCAGTAGAGGCCCGAGGCTTTGGTTTATTTATCTAATAATTCTTAAAGAGCTTAGTGCTGTGCTGACATATACCTGGACTGCTTTATGCACACAAACACACACGGTTATTTTTCTCCACACACACACAAAAAGTGCAAAGTGCTGTCAGCTATGCCCCTGGCTTTGCTCACTGTGATCATCAGCTCCGCGGTGATGTCCCATGTTGTCGGTTGACTCAATAAAGCCCACAGCTGACTAACTATTTCCGATTTGGTTTGGCTTTCTTTGATAGTGTTCACCCCACACGCACTCTGGAGGTGTGTGGATACAGCGCAGACGCTGGCTTTCGTCTGCCCTGGCTTTCTGTGTAGGAGTTGCTGTTGTACACGAATGGTGATTAGCTTTGTGCTTGAGTAAGAAACATAAATACTTCTTTTCTGCATGTCGTCAGAGAGGAAATGACCAGAGAACTCATTAAGCAAGGCTGCTGCTTATGTTACTGCCAGACAGGAACAATTTGTTTTGCCGTGTTGGTTAAACAGCATAATGGATGTTGGTTGTTTCCTCAGAAGGACAGCCATATGTCACACTTGTGGCTTCAGGTTACTCTGTGTGTATTGGCACAAATCTTCCTGGAAGCAGACGTCATGTTGTGATCCGAGCCAAGGCGAACTGCTTCATAAACAACTGGTATAAACTGATTCCATGGAAAATTGGCTCGCTGCAGGTGTCTCTGATGAATCCCATTAAAGCCACTATCATACAGTATTTATTATACTTGTAACACACTCGGTTTCCTGTTTATGAGGTAGACCCAACTAAAACCAATGCAGTGCAATGCAACAGTCCTGCAGTAAATCCACCTTCGAAACCACAAAGTACATCCTCCAGAATGACCTTACACCTCTCAACACCTCTCTCAAACAGTTTCATTAAAAGCTGAACTTCATGACCGTCGTGAAGGTAGACTTTATTGCACAAGTGTGTACATCATATATAACAGAGTCTAAGAAGACAGTAGCACAGGAAGTCAGATAATCACACTTGATAGTTTCTGTCTCTCCTGATGCTTTGCGCTATATAAACACAAGCTGGAAGAATCTCTTGTGACGATCTGCTAGTACATTTGGTAGAGTGCACTGGACTGTTCATGCATGTATGTAGGTAAGAAACATGAACTAGAGCTCATGAGAGTGTGAAATTAAGATTCAGGCTGTTCAGGCTTTTGACTGACTGTTGTGTGGGTTTCAGAGCTCCTGGTCAGTGTGTCTCCTGCAGTGATTTACCAGTTCTGATGTGTCACTCTGTAAGCTGATGGATTGCAGTTCAACAAACGGGGGAGAAAGACTTGGACAAAATGTATTTAGATTTCATAGCCAGTGTATTTCCCAGTCTCAAAATCCCCAACTTCCACTCCCCCATCTGGTCCTCAGACTTTCCCACAGCCAGTCCAAAATGCCCTAAAACACACAACACATCATCACTGGTCAGAAGAAAGAGAGAAAAGTGAAATCAAAAGGGGATGAGCGGAGGAGAGGAGAGGGTTTGGATTTGGAGAGTAGCAACAATAAACAGCAGCACTGTTTTACATGACAACATGGAGCTGAGCCAGCTCTGCTGTTGGTGCACAGCCAGAGACTGACTTCCTCCGAGCATCCCCTCCGTACATGATGTCACCAGCCACCGATTCTGTCAACGGAGCCGAGTGACATGGCCACTCACACACTCAAAGACACATAATTCACTTAGTGCTCGCTAAAACAATAGATTCCAGAGCCACGGGAGGGAAACGGCAGAGAAACCATCTAACTAGATTGAAATAAAGGATCCAGTTGAAAAGAGAGCAAAGAAATAGCAATGATGTGAGGTTATCAAGGACAGGGGGTGGAGAGGTGCACGCAGCGTGAGTGGATAAGCAGTAAAAGTACTGACATTATGAAACACAGTGAAAACAAAACAACAGCACAAAACAGTGCAAACCACAACAAGGAAAATCATAAAAGCCTCGTCAACAAAACTGAAGACACCATCCAGAGATTAAATACTGCTACCACAGCGCCATAGGAAACACACTGTGGCACAGTATTAATGTGTTGTTTTATATCTCCTCATAAAACAGCACATACTGGAAATATTTAAAGGCAAATCAAGGCAGATAAAAAGAGCTAGAACGGGATTTTCTCTGCATGTATAACTTGAGCTTGTAATTGGGGCTGGAGCCTCAGCCTCCCTCTAGAGGTAAAAAAAAAATGAAGGATGAGGTGGAAAAACGAAGACGCTGTGTTAGATTAAGTGGTTGTATTTAGGAAGACATTAGCCTGTGGTTAGAATAAAACCAGCCCAATAAAAACCCCCAGAAGTGGCTCTGGCTTCTTACTTTCTAGCTACTGACTTGTCCACCTTCATGACGCTATATTGCTGAGAAGAGAGCCCCCAAAAACTCCCTGAGGCCCCACGGCGCCCATCTGTTTTCCCTCTTCTATAGTGAAACTCTAAACATGTGGGCTGATGTTGGGGTCAGAGGTCTATATGTGGGATTAGGGTGCAGCCCCACCCTTCCTCTACCCACCCCCCCACCCCCACAACCCCTGCAATCAATCGGCCTTTGTGGAAAACAGGTTCCCCCTCTTCCTCCTTTGGCACAACACACACATAAATGCACAAACACGCCATTCTTATGTTGGGGGACAGTTCACATGAGGCCGTCCCTCTCCATCTGTCATACCGTGTCAAGATAAGGACTCCCCCCCCCCCCCCCCCCATCACAGAAGCCTGCCGCTCGCCACCAACGCAACCCTCGCATTGATGTGTGCAGGCGTAATTATTAATTCTTGCATAACAAAATCCCAGCAGGTGACATCATCTTAAAGTGGTGCCTTCCCCACTACTTTATCACCCTGGCTGACAGATGAGCTGTTACCTTGCCCGCTCAGGTGGCGTTTCTCGCTGATTAAACTAAACTCGTAAAGTGATGCTTGGCTTTGAGCGAACGCGTGCTGCCGCTAAGGTTTCGGGCATTAGAGCAGAGCCGCAGGAGGGTCAGGGGAGAGAGGAGAGCCGGGAGGAGCGGCTGTAAAAATGTTATAGCGTTTGTATAAATGTTTGTTTGGCTGGACGGTGTCAATTTCCAGATTTAGGAGATTACTCGCAGCCACTCATGCTCTTTTCTTGGTTTTATATCTCCTCTGAGGCACACCTCACCTTAAGCTCATACCTCCACATGCTTTCTATTAGTTGAATCAGCGAGGAAGAACACGGAAATTCACACACACACACAAACACACACGCAGCAGAACACACTCATCGCCCACTGGCTCTACTTGGTTGCATGCCTCCACTTCTCTTGTGTGCTTGTCCGCCCTCCTGGCTGACCTCCTCCTTCCTATGGTGACCTGTCCATTCAACTGTGTCCAAGCTCTCATTAGGGGGATTCTAAATGAGCTTCAATCCGCAGCCAGAGACTTTTCTTTGAATTCTTCCACATTCTTCTTTTCTTTTGTAATTTCTGTTATTCTTCAGCAGCGCTACAGGCAGCCTTGTGGCTCGTAATGTCGGTTCGAGTTTGAAGAATGTGTCCGGCTTGTTCTGCTGTGGTTGGTTAACCGCACGTGGTCACCGCAGCCAAAGAGCAGACCGGTGTGTGTTATCTGGGTCTGCTTCTATGTGTTTTACTGATAAGATCAGCTGAGCTGTCCACTGCAAATCTGCGTCTGTGAAGGGTTCGCACACAGCCTTCGGTCAAATACTGAGATACGATTGGCCGCATGCCCATCGCCCAGAAAGCACATTTGGCTGGTGCTGGCTAAGTGAGCCATCAATCTCCTGCTGAGTTACAACATAGTCTGTGACGGGACGGCCCGGGGAGGGCAGCAGTTTACTGGCTCTGACAGCCTACCGTGCACCACCTGACCGCGATTTATTGGCTTGTCCCGGGAGTTTTAAAAACTTTAAGTAGGAAAGACATCAAAAAAAAAAGTCCGTTGTGTTTTACAGTCTGGTGTGAGGGTCAGGAGAGTGGTTACGCTATGTGTGGATTGGTTGTAATGACCCGTTTAAGGCCAGTCCACCATGCACCCGGGTTCAGGTGAAGGAGGGCCAAGCGCTGCCGCTCCAGCACGGAATGTTCTGGATGTTTCTCAGGCAGCTGCTCCCTCCTTCTCTTTGTCTTTCTTAGATTTCTTTCGTCCTTTCCAGGCTGACTTATTGGAGGTATTGATATGATGATTTATTGCTCCACGGGAAAAACCAGCAAGCTCATGAAATGTTTGCTTAGTCCTTTGCCATTCCCTCATTTTTTGCCTTCTTCCTCAAGGAGGAGCTCTGAGTGTGTGTGTGTGTGTGTGTGTGTGTGTGTGTGTGTGTGAGTCTGTGTGTGTGTGTGTGTGTGTGTGTGTGTGTGTGTGTGTGTGTGTGTGTGTGTGTGTGTGTGTGTGTGTGTGTGTTCAGCACTGTCCTCTCCTCTCATGGTCGTTTACAACATTCACAGATGTGGCTTTTCTTAGAGAACAGAATATTTTCCACAGATCCCACCAACAGACCAGGACATAAGTGAAAACATTTGGGGATAATTGTGAGTTGGTGATATGGAAGTGCACCACATTGATGTTGTTAGTGCTCAAAGCTTTTGCTATCATGGCAAGGTTGCAACTGAACTGTTTTGTAGACGGGGTGCGTTTGATAGAGGATGTGGTTAAGGTTGGATTACACTGCATCATTGTTATTTTTCCCCCTAACACAACCTCGTGAAAGAAACTCGTCCTCTCTTAGAAACTACAACGTCTTTTCTGTGCGCCTCCACGTGATCTCACGACCCCCATGTGTAATGAGGAGTAGCATGTGCTGAGAGAATGTCACCACCTTGTTAGGTGTAATATTACTGACATAACCCCCTATTCCACCAGGTTAGCTCCATCCCTGCACCCCCCTCCCGTTAGCGGCCGGGCTCAGATGGTGCTGTATTAGGAAACCAAAAGCCAAAAAAATAAACAAGCCTGGCCCCGGAGCTCAAATCTCTCCATCTGATCAGATCAGTCTCCCTCAAGTGTTTAGCTGGAATGCCCTACTTTTCTTTCTCCTCTCTGCTCCGCTCCCCTCTTTGGCTTTCTGTTTCTCTTCAGGTCAGGCACAGTGTAATTTTTAAATCAGGTTTAACAGGCGGGGGTGTTTCTCCACGTTACATCTAAAAGAAACCACTGATGAAAAAGTGTTTTTCTTTACGTTGTTTTATTAAAACGTCCCCTCAGCACAATCACCACCCGCTGTCCTTAAATCATCCCCGTGTTTTGCCTACACTAATGGCATCCCACGCGTCCCTCTCCTGGTCTCTCATACAGTAGGTCACTCGGGGCAGCTCATACAGTAGGTGTTGAATGTATGGACATGTACAGTTCTCGGCGTGCTGTACATGGTATATCCCAGGCCTCAGACTCCAGAGGAAAAGCAAAAAAGCGTTGCTAAATGTTTCTGTCTGCAGCCGGAGCCTCCAGTCACGAAACGTCCTAACCTCTTCAACCTCTCAGCCAGAGCTCTCACAGCTGCTCTGACACACACACACACACACACACACACACACACACACACACGCACACACACACTGTCATGCCGGCACACACACTCACACACACTCCAAAAAACAAACTTTGAAACAGAAGGAAATTACCTTTTTGTTACCAGCAGTGGGGGTGTGTTTCCTGCAGTTATAGTTTCACGTGTGTCTTGTATTGTGTCTTCACCGGGCTGCAGTGCTCAGGACTCATCTCTGTCTCTCTGTCTCTCTTTGTCCCAGTCCTCTGAGGTGCTCCACTCACTCCCTCTGTCCTGCAGCTGAAAATCACAATATAAGCTCTCTTTCTGCCAAGGCCCCACTTCCCCAAAGATGTGCTCCTCCCTGTGGACTCAGCTGTCCTGGGGCATGGTTCAATAGCCGGCCACCTCAACAGACTGAGCTCTGACGACTGATGCCTTGAGTTTTTCACAAAGGATGGGGGAGACCAGAAGGAGGGGAGGGAAGGAGGAAGAGAGGGGAGGAGAAGGGGGATGAGGGTGTGGGAGTTTGAGATTGCCTTTTTTTTTTTCTTCCTCTGTTTTTTTGGGAGTGGCCCGGCCTACTTCTGATGTCACTCTGATGGAAAAAAGACAGAAAAAGAGAATAACAGAGCTGCCTCATTAAGTTTCCCATCCTCAACTATGACCTTCATGGTTCTTGTGTAGAAGAAGTGAGTCGAGTGGAAGGAAAGGAGGCCTGCTTGACTTCAGAAGTGTTTTCGCTGAGTCTGAGGCGCAGACACAAGCTGCTTTGACCCCTTTCTTCTTTGATTACAACCGGCAGTTCCCCTCCCCTTTTGCTTTCTCCTTTCGCAGTAGGAAGAGCTGATTGTAATGCTGCTGAGGTTTCTGAGCAGCTTCCTGTAGAGCTTCAGCTGTGTCGAGCAGGAGAAAAAGGAAGGCACACAAAATTGGTTTGTCCCTGGAGCAAAATCCTCCAGGTGTAGCCCGAGCTTGTCTGCTCTTTTCTTGCTCCTTATCACCGCTGTCGTTTGCGTTAGTGTGTGTCATGGACAGATGTGTGTTTTCTGCGCTGAAATATTTGGAAGATCTCATTCAGATAAGGGGTTAAAGGAGCAGATAGAAGATGATGTTTTCACCATACTTTGTGACCACATTTCCTCCCTCCTGCCCTCACGTTTCTCATTCGAGCCTCTTTTCATACAAGTTTTGCCACATGTTAACGCATACAAAGCGCCTATGTATGCTAACCACAGGTCCTCTGAGCGTGCATCTGGCTGTGGGTGTTCCAGACAGTATGGATTTGTGCATGACTAACTGCTGTTATCCCTGACAAGCTCTCAGAAGAGCGGCCACAGCGGTTAAGCCTCCAGGATCCCTCTCTTCCTCCTCTTCTCCCCATCTCTCAGTTTCCCCCTTTACAGCTGCGTCTCCAAACGCTTGTAAGTGCGACTAATGCTCGCAGCGTCTCTCTGATTCTAATCAGATGGCGTTGTGTTGGTGTGTTTGTATGCTATCATTAGAGCCAGGTTATGGCCCTTTTATCAACTGGATCTGGTCCTGCAGTACTGTTTTCATTGTTTATTTGTGCATCTGTGTTTAGACTCTGCATGCACAGTGATTTCCACAGAAAATGACTTCCACAGATTTGAGGAAGGTGGGGTATGGAGGTGTCATGTTAGTCTACTGTGTGATAACTTTTCTTACATCTGCACTCAATCTCGACGCTGGCGTGTGAGAGAAACATTGAGCAAGAGAGAGAGGAGAATTTAAGGAAAGGCACATCATCGGTTCACTTCTGAAGATTGTTAATCTCCATTTTCAGAATGTTGGGAAGCTGCTAGTGGGTGTTTCTCTGAATGTTAATATTTATGTAATGAGGGATTATGATCCTCAGGTCTGCCAAAAAGAGGCAAGGAGAGAGCAAACGGGGAGGAAAGAGAAGTGGCCTTGAGTTGGAAAGGCTGAAGAGAATCAGTCATCCACTCAAGACACTTATTTAGATCCATGGGAGTTTGTGCAGGGTTCTTACTCCCCTCTGTTTCGGCCCTTGTGATATGAAACAAGCGGTGTGTGATTACCAGCTGGTCTCCACATCAACAAATCCGCAGCTGCGTTGCACCATGCATTTGTGGAAATCTGGCCCTTTTACGACGTCCAGCCTTGTTTGCGTCTGCGTGTTTGCTTTCTAATGAGCAGGCAGGAAAAGCCTCGTTCCCCGGTGGTGTTGATATTTAACACCTCCCACAGATGGATGCTGTCCTCGTTCGGCTCGCATCGGGGCCTTCAACTCGCTAAAGGCTGACAGCGTGAGGGAAGGGGTTTGCGTTTCTCGTGGTGTGATGTGACACGTCTTTTCCTGTCTGCTGCTTCTTTTCAGGGATGTACCTGTCCGATCTGACGTATATAGACTCGGCCTACCCCTCCACAGGCAGCATACTGGAGAACGAACAGAGATCAAACCTGATGAATAACATTCTCCGAATCATATCGGACCTGCAGAGATCCTGTACCTACGGTGAGCTTCGACACACACACACACAGTCACACATTTACTCATGGGATGACAGTGTGGGATAGAAGTATCTGAGGAACTCCTCAGTGTGCTCTGAGACCTGTAGCCCTCACATTGTTATAATGAAAATGATGATGGGAATAATAATAAACTTTATTTATGTAGAACCTCTCCAGAACACATTCACAAAGCGCTTTACAGTAAAAACAGAACACATTTAAGAAAAGAAAGAAAATTAGTTGCCAACTATTCTGATACTTGATTAATAATTGCAGTCAAGTTTCAAGCAGCAATGTCAAACATTTGCTGTTTCCAGCTTCTTAAATGTAAGGAATTTCTGATAATACATGAATAGTCTTTGGGTTTTGGACTGTTGGCCAAAAGAAGCAATTTAAAGACTTATGAGGAGCATTTTTCATACGACATCTTACAGCCTAAACGACTAATCGATCACATGAACACGCTTATGCTAATGTTTGTCTCTGCCTCTTTCAGATATACCAGTGTTGCCTCATGTACAGAAGTATCTCAACTCAGTCAGGTATATCGAGGAGCTGCAGAAGTTTGTGGAGGACGACAATTACAAGTAAGAAACGAAAGAATACACTGTAGATACAAACAGCCACCGATGACCAACTCAAACAGCTCCATATAATTATTAATGTGATGAGAAAATCACAGAGGATGAATTCAAGCTGATGGATCCGTCACTGCTCTTTATTTAGGCTGTCACAGAAGATTGAGCCAGGCACCAGCACGCCGCGAGCAAACGCCTCCAAAGAGGATCTTGTCGGTGAGTCGGACGTAAAGTGTTCAATCAAATCAAACCCGTTTTATCATCTCTTTCCGTTCTTCCTGGCCTATAAATCTGCCCTTCCCTCCCACTCTCACCTACAGGCCAGGAAGCATCAGCATCTCCTCTCTGCGGCCGTAAATGTACGATAGCAGCTGAAGGCACCAAAGTCCCGGCCACGCCGCCCTCACCCAGGAACCTGCTGCCGTACGGACACAGGAAGTGCCACAGCCTGGGCTACAAGTCAGTTTTTGTGTTAGATGATGATGAAGATGAGGGCTTGAAAAACATTTAGAAAACTGTGTTATGAAGCAAAAATACTTACCTCTTTGTTTTTGTCCTTCACGCCTTATCCCTCTGCCCCTGCTGTGCTCTGTGCTCACATAGTTTTATCCATAAGATGAATACCGTAGAGTTTAAAAGTGCTACGTTCCCCAACGCTGGTTCTCGCCATCTGCTGGACGACAGCGTGATGGAGAGCCACAGTCCCACCCGTGGACAAGCAGAGAGCTCGACTCTGTCCAGCGGTATTTCACTCGGTAAGACATACACATGTATACATCTGACCGTGACGCACAGTTCATATCTTCAGTGTCATGTTGTGTAATTTTTGGTGATGATTTGTATGTGTGTCCAGGGAGCAGCGAGGGCTCTGAGCTCAGTGAAGAGGTGTCTTGGCCAGCGTTTGAGAGGTAAGGCTATTACGTCCGTGTCTGCGGTGCTTTTTTCATCACTTCCACATGCAAGATCATAAAAATACCCCCACCCCAGATGTGATTGTATAATTTTCAAAGCTCAGGCCTGGTCAAGCCACAGTCATGCAAAATGATCTGCCATTAAAACTCACACACAAAAGCCCTGCCCAGCCTTGCTTTTAGCCTTGCAGCCAGGGCCCCGTCACGCCTCATCCTTCCACCGCTGCTCTCCGATGCTTCCGCTTCTCCGGCAGCCTGAAATCTATGAAGTGCTTAATATTCAAATCCCCTAACCAGTAGTCCCACTGTGCCAACAAGTGTGCACACTCCCAAAGTCTGA